>NC_061528.1:40000-285000 GCF_022379125.1 Scophthalmus maximus
GAATAAGGAAGATATTACAGGAAGTATGAGAAAACCTCGCAGTAGGAATTCAAAGTAAGAGGCAAACACAAGATCTTTGTTTTCTTGACTGAAGAGACAAACAAACATGAAGCGCTCTCACTCCTTCACCACCCTCAGCACGATCGCTGTCCAGGCCGGCCAATCACAGTTGGTCGTTTCTGTCCTCAGGGTAAGCAACGTTGTCTACGTTACACATTGTTCATTAACTCCTGGATCCAGATCAGTAACCTCTGGTTCTGAAGGTGAAGCTCAACCTGGACCTTGTTGTTCAGCGACATCATTAGTCAAACAAAAGAGTTGGACATGAACCTGAAGCCTTTTATATCCAGTGACACATTACACCAATGAAGCAGACTTTACACGTGTGTCAACTGAAGTGTGAAATGCAAAAATCAGAAATGTTCCCTGATGTTGTGGGAAAAGTTCTAAACAATTATAGAACAACCGAATACTATAAATATTATATTGGGAGAGACGATGATATAAAAGAAGTTGACTGATGGGTCAGGTTAGTCGTGGATCACAAGTGATTTTAACTGTTGACAACAGCAGATTCATATTCGTATAATGTTTTTCCATCGGGTTCTGAACTTCTTAATTCTTGTCCTTTAATTCATCATGAATCCAAATTGTCCAACAGATTCACAGACTGAAGATCATTTGACAAAACATGAATATGTTTCTTTGTACGTCAGATTTTTACTTGAGCTGTTGGAGTGTTCGTTAGTTTATCCGTTGTCCGTTTACTATTCAACTGTAATTATTATTATAATATTTTTATATAACATTATTATTTTTATTTTAACTGTTAGCAGCTACTGTTAGTTGTGATGTTGGATATCAGCCCAGTTGTTTTTACCGGAGACTCGTTGCAACTTCTGTTAGTTCATTAGCTTTAATCTGAGTTGGCCAATATTAGCCACATGAGCCACGTTGAGTAAAACTTCAGTCACCTTTGATGATGTAGTTTTATTGTCCCATTAGCTTGATGTTGGATTGTTATTAGCCGTTATGTAAGTGAGCCACAACTTTCAGGCTGTCTGTTGTCTCTAAGGGTTTTTTATTGTTATGAATTAGTTTTATTATTATGAATTAATCTTTTTATTCTGTTAACATGGTTCTTAAAGTTAGGTTCCTACAGGACGTTTCACTTGGACACTTTTCTATGTGCTGCTTCCTTTAATAGCACAAACTATTTACTGAGGCTGCTGGAAGGGGAAGTGTGTGTGTGTGTGTGTGTGTGTGTGTGTGTGTGTGTGTGTGTGTGTGTGTGTGTGTGTGTGTGTGTGTGTGTGTGTGTGTGTGTGTGTGTGTGTGTGTGTGTGTGTGTGTGTGTGTGTGTGTGTGTGTGTGTGTGTGTGGACATGCCACAGATACAGTAACATCCTGAGGAATGTAGCACCACACGTGTGTAGATATTTGTAGCTCATGTCGACCCACAGCGTCGTTACCAGAACAAACTCAAACAAAACACAGTTCAACAGTTTCATCTTCATCTCATATTGTTATGATCACTCATCGGTTCTCTTCCTGTTGAAGCTGCTGCCTCGTCGCTGTGCTTCACAACATCCTCTGATCGATGTGTGTGTTGGTGTGTTTGTGTTCAGAGCGGCTCTCTGGTCCATCTCCAGCTGGTCCAGGTCCAACCAGGCCTCTGTGAGATCGGGTCCAACCAGGATGAGAACCAGACACTGATCCAGGAGCAACTGCAGCTGATGGATAGACTCAAGGTGCTGACGTCCAGACGTGATCAACGCTCTGATATGAGCAGAATCATGACTAGAAAACCCTTTATTCTCTGTGGGTTTCTCCTCACGGCAAATCAATATTCTTTTACCCTGTAGGGGGCAGATGATTCCCCTCATAACATCGTGTGTGGACATCGCCCCCAGGACCCTCTCAAAGGGGCGTGTCTGTGGTGTCGTGTGATGAATCAGGCTTCATGAATCACATGTTGAAAAAAGACATGAAGGGAAACGTTGAAGAAGATTTTTATCCGTGATCTCTCATCGAAAAAGTCTTTAAATTATTATATTATATTTTGCTCATCATTAAAATTGTAAACTGATTCTAGTGGACCTGATTCTGTGACACTTATAATATATATATATATATATATATATTATATATCTATATAACCCCATAGAGAGAGAGAAACTTCAGATATACTTTCATCTGCTAAATAAATTATAATACACCGTTTTTTTTATGCTACGTCCTGTTTGTTAGCTAATTGCTAGCTAGATGCCAACCAGATCATTTAATCTTTACTTCGGTTTAATCCCAGAAACTTCTCATTTACACTCCATGGTTTTTCCAGAAACATGAGAGAGAAGTGCTGACGGTGGTGGAGCAGAGGAGGAGGAGAAGGAGGGATGACGGAACAATGGAACAGAAGAGGAACAAGAAAAACGAGGAGGAGGAGGAGGAGGAGGAGGAGGAGGTGAACGAGGCCATGGTGGCGTCGCTGAGCGAGGGATGGTCGCTGCTCCTTCATCTGCTCCACAGACGACAGGAAGTCCTGATGTTTGCTTCAGACTTTTACCGCCGAGCACTGGAGGTAAGAAGCTTCTGGAAACACAAGGTTCAAGATTCACAGAATTGAGGCCCCGCCCACACACGCTCTCGACCAATCATGAGTCTGTGTCAGCTGTCAATCATGACGTCTCATCCCGTTTTTATATCATCAATTAACTAATGAAAATCAAAGTGATTAGAAACATGAACACCTGAACAAACATCAATGACATGGAGGGGGCGGGGCACGGGGGGAAATATTAGCTGATTTTTACAAAACTTAATTGGATTAAAATCACTTTCCGACACACATAATGAACGACAGCTGTGAAAATATAAAACATGTAGATCATTAATAATCATGTTCTTGTACTAGGCACGTCCCGTGTAGTAAATGTTTCTGTCTGTGTCGACTTTCTAACTGAAGCTAAGTGTAACGTGACCTCTGACCCTCACCTGCCGCAGCGTGTCATCCTCTGTGATTTCCTGAAGGAGGTTGGTTTCAGTCCTGAGCGTCTCGTTCCTCAGGCGTCGCAGCGAGATCTCGGTCATCTGCTGCTCTCTGCTTCTATTTCAATCCTCTGCTTTCATTGTTGTTTGAGCTAACAGCAGCTAAGAGCTGTTAGCCTCAGTGACAGAGACACAACAGGAAGTTAAACACTCTGAGAGAATGAAAGTATTTGTCTGGTTCCACTTTACTGATGCTAACTAATGTCATGATGAAGCTCGAGTCTCTTTTAAGAAGCATTCGCCTAGATTTTGTACTTTTTCTTCTACCAATGTTTTTTCTTTTCAAACCTATATTTTTATTTATTTTTTATCTTGCTTTTACTCTGTAGCACTTTGAGATTGCTCTTAGCAATGAAAGTGGTCTATAAATGAAATGTATTATTATTATTATTATTATTATTATCATTAATATTATTATTATTATTATTATTCTGCTGGTTGTTTCGTGATGTCGATTATAAATCACATCATCTGTTGATGGACTTGTCGGCTGTGACTCGGACCCAGATGAGACAGTCTGGTCTCAGGGGTTCTGTTATTTGTTTCACCAGGTCGTTTAATCGTAGCTGCTGGACGAGGATCCACGGTCGGTTCTTTGTTGCTCAGGGAAGAAGGATGTGATCAGTTCATATCTGATCTCAGCTGATTGCAGCTCGTTAGACATGAACCTTATCAACGTGGAGCTCGTTACGATCCAGATGTGGATCAGGAGAGAGTCACATCCGTCACATTCGTCACTTAAGTCACATCCGTCACTTCCGTCACATCCGTCACTTCCGTCACTTCCGTCAACATCCGTCACATCCGTCACATCCGTCACTTCAGTCACATCTGTCACTTCCGTCACTTCCGTCACTTCCGTCACTTCCGTCACTTCCGTCACATCCGTCACTTAAGTCACATCCGTCACATCCGTCACTTAAGTCACATCCGTCACATCCGTCACTTAAGTCACATCCGTCACTTCCGTCACATCCGTCACTTCCGTCACTTCCGTCACTTCCGTCAACATCCGTCACATCCGTCACATCCGTCACTTCAGTCACATCTGTCACTTCCGTCACTTCCGTCACATCCGTCACTTCCGTCATTCAGTCACATCCGTCACTTCCGTCACTTCAGTCACATCCGTCACTTCCGTCATTCAGTCACATCCGTCACTTCCGTCATTCAGTCACATCCGTCATTCAGTCACATCCGTCACTTCCGTCACATCCGTCACTTCCGTCAACATCCGTCACATCCGTCACTTCCGTCACATCCGTCACTTCCGTCACTTCAGTCACATCCGTCACTTCCGTCACTTCCGTCACATCTGTCACTTCCGTCACATCCGTCAACATCAGTCACATCCGTCACATCCGTCACTTCCGTCACTTCCGTCACATCCGTCACTTCCGTAAACAATCGTCACATCCGTCAACATCCGTCACTTCCGTCACATCCGTGACATCCGTCACTTCCGTCACATCCGTCACTTCCGTCACATCCGTCAACATCAGTCACATCTGTCACTTCCGTAAACAATCGTCACATCCATCAACATCCATCAACATCCAGAGTGAGAGTGGACTTCAGGTTCCACTCTGATGAACGACATGCAAGAGTTTTTAAACCAGTGGTGTTTCACCACGTCTGTGTTCAATGAAGGAGGAGACTCATCTCTCACTCTGTGTCCCTCTCTCTCCCTCTCTCTCTCTCTCTCTCTCTCCATCTCTCTCCCTCTCTCCATCCCTCTCTCTCTCTCTCCATCCCTCTTTATCTCTCTCCATCCCTCTCTATCTCTCTCTCTCCCTCCCTCCCTCTCTCCCTCCCTCTCTCTGTCTGCCTGTAGTTTGCGGTCGGTATCGAGCGAGCGGAGGATCTACAGTTCAGACCAGACGAAGTGCAGCTCATGTACGACTCCATGAGACGAGGTAACCAGAGAAGAGAGAAACTTTAATCCATTATCAACTAGTTTAGACTGTTCAACTGTCGATGAACTGGTTTAATGTAGATTATTGTAGGTGAAACTTTGAGGGTGATTTAAATTGAATAAGAAATTTTTAAACTGGTTTGAACCAGTTTAAACACGTATAAACTACAGATATTTAAAACTGGTATAAACTAGTCTTAGGTGGTGTAAACTTGAGATAAACTAGAATGAACTGATTACTAAACTGGTTACTAATCTATAAAGCACTCTAATGTGAACTGTACTACAGTTGGTTAAAGCTGGTTTCAACTGGCAACAATCATCAGTTTTGAACTCTAAACTGGTTTAAGCAGATGAAACCAGTCGAAGAGCTGCTGTCACTTTGAACTGGTGTGACAGCTTGTGTTAAGTTCTTATGTCTGGTGATATACTGGTATAAATCATTGGTTTAAAGTGGTTTATTGCAGGTTTAAGCTTTGATTTAACTCTGGTCTGTTGTAGTCTTATGTTATGAATCAAAATGTGATTTACAGTCATTGTGTCTCTGTGTTTCATTCCAGATCTTCTGGGGAAATCCCTGCAGGTTCTGAGCAGCAGCAGCGTTCTGCTGCAGAAGCTCAGACAGCTGCAGAGGGTCGAGGCCCTCCAGAGGAGAGGGGCGGTACTGCAGGACGAGGACGCAGAGGAAGAGGTGAAGTGCACACGTCAGGTCTCACTATTTATTAGCTGCTTGTTACACATGAACCAGGATCTGCTTTTTATCTCTGTTGTGACATTCCCTGCGACATCTTCCCAGAGTTCCCAGTGCGGCGGGGCGGTGGCGTTGAGGCTGGAGGAGCTGGTGGAGATGCTGCAGGATCGGAGGAGGAGAGCGGACCAGGCTGTCAGGCTGCAGCTCCAACAGGCGGAGAACGGCATCATGGTCCGCAATAAAGAGCAAGAGTCCAGATGTGATGTAAGAGTCAGAGAAGTGTGTGAACATCAGCGCTTAAAGGTCCCACACTGTGTGGGACAGTGAAGGTACACATTCAGGTTTACAGTACAGATCCTGGATGATGGATGAAGGACCATAAGACCTCTCTCTCCACTCTCTCTTCGCCACAGGACTGGACTGGTGAAACCCAAAAGTTAGAATCCGGATCCAGATCAGACTTAAAACCTGAATCCAGCTCAGATCTTAAGCTTGGATCCAGCTCAGAAAAGACCAGAAACCAGCAGCCTGGTACCAGATCAGACCTGCAGGCAGATTCCACGTCAGCGGAGACCAGAAACCTCGAGTCAGGATCAAGATCAGATGTGAAGCCAAGATCCAGATTAGATCTTAAGACTGAATACAGATCAGAAACCAAAGAGCAACCTACTCCCAGATTAGAGAACATCATAGACTTGCAGTCTAAAGTGGAAAGCAAATACTTGAAGTCTGGATTCAGATCGAAGGAGCAGCTGGGATCTAGATCTGATCTGAAGCCTGGGTCTGGATCAGAGGTAATAACAGATAATTAATTGATCTGTGTTAGTTTGTCTCAGCTGTTCTGTCTCACACAGTGAACTGTAGATTAATTTAGTTACAGAATGTCACTGGATGGAGGATCTGTGATTTATCAGCATGACATTGAACGCTACACGAAGATAAATGGAAGTGAATCTGTCTCACCAGAAAGGAACTGAATCCCTACTAAATCATTTTGCATTGAAATCACGTAGGTGAATTTTTTTCACTGAATTTAAACCTTCACATTTGAAGCACTGGAATTTTTTTTGCATGGATATTATGTATCAGAATTTTTAGATCTGAATTCAACAGTTCAAATTTTCTATAAATAATGTTTCTCTATAAACATGCGTCTCTATAGACATGTGTCTCTATATACGTGTCTCTAGAGACACATGTCTATAGACTGCAGGGAGCATCTAAAAACTGCAAACTCCAGCAACGAAAAGACTGGGGAAAAAATCATTAGGCTCACTGCTCTGCACTGGATTTCATAGTTCATGTTTTTGTTGATGGATGTTCTTGGTTCTTGGTTCTTGGTGATGAGAACATCGTTGATGGATGTTCTTGGTTCTTGTTGATGAGAACATCGTTGATGGATGTTCTTGGTTCTTGTTGATGAGAATATCCTTGATGGATGTTCTTGGTTCTTGTTGATGAGAACATCGTTGGTGTGGTTTTTCTCTCAGGCTGAAGTGAGCAGGAGGCAGGACGAGACCAAACAGTTCAGACCTGCTTCAACCAGCAGGTACCAAACTTAGTTCAAAGTTGAAAGTTCACGCTGACGACATTAAATCTGCATGAGTTTCTTCTTCTGTCGTAGTTGGTGGGTGGAGAGTCATAGTGAAGAAGACCACGCCCACCAAGTCCTCCCGACCAATCAGCAGCAACAGCTGCTGTCGTCATGTGAACATCTCGTCAAGGTGACATTTACTCTTTTTTACTTACATTGGAGGCAGCTGGTACACACTCATCGTGTGTGTGTGTGTGTGTTGTAGGTGTGGAGCTGGGTGCAGAGCAGCAGTGTGTTGACCAGCAGCTCTGAAGCAGGACGACAGCTCTTAAAGGCTGAAGAAGCTCTGAACACACACATGCAGCTGCACACACAGGCTGAGGTACACTCTCACACTCACACTCTCACACACACACACACACACACACACACACACATACACACAGATGTCGTACGGGAAGAAAAGGTTTGTTTCTCTAATGTGTTTGTCTCCAGTCTGCATGTCATGATGCAGAGAACTTAAAGCAGATCCTGGATCAGATCCGACCTCCGCACACAGATCCGACCAGCAGAACTCCCAGTGACGCCGGCAGACAGCTGTCCTCCCTCAAGGCCCTGACAGAGCAGCTGAAGAGAGGTGGCCCGGGAGGGCAGCCCAGTCCGCCTGCTACTGACCCAACTGGTTCACCGGGTCCTGAATTTACTGCTCGAGTTGATGTGGTCCTGAAAGAGCTGCACAGTCTGAAGAGGAAGATGCATTCGAACCTGCAGCTGCTGCAGCCCTACATCGCTTTCCTGAGGGCAGCACAGCAGGTCAGAAACTGAGTGACTATGGTTCTCCAGGATTTAAATAATTTGTGTGCTGTTTGCTCCATGCAACATTGTCAGTAAGGAACATTGCAGCCAATAGGGGGCGTCAGCAGGGAAATCTGATTTGCCGATGTCTTACTCTGGACCAAAAAGCGAAGTCAGATTTGAGTCATTAGTATTTCATATTCTGTTCTGCTCAGTTAACCCTTCAGTAACAGTAGGTACCTGTGCGGTTTTACAGGTCGAGGAGGAGATGGAAGAATTGAGGGAGATGTATAGACCAGACAAAGAGGAGGAGAGGGAGGAGGAGGAGGAGGAAGATGGTGGTAGGGATATCAGGTCACCACCGAAGAAGAAGGAGAAGGAGCATGTCGACGCCTGCTGGCAGGAAACGCTGCAGAGGCTCCTCGTCGCTCAGGAACTGGGAAACAACTGCGTCAAGACTGTCACCATGGTAACACGGCTGTCAGGAATCAGCCTGAAGGGTTTCTGATGAGATGAATTCAGATGATTATTGAGATTACATGTGACAAAGTTACCAGAGACATGAGGTCACATAATACGTGACATGAATAATGGGAATAAGATGAGATATGAAATCAAACATGAGATTGTTTGAGATGTTTAATCATTGACGAGTAGATTAAACAAGATTCAAGTGATCAAGTGATAAAAAAATTATCAGCTGATGGTTGAGAATTTGATTAAATTAGATGAGAGAGAAGAGATGAAACTATTTCATCTATTTGATATTCTGTCAAAAAAAAAGTGTCTGTGTGTGTGCGTGCGTGCGTGCGTGCGTGCGTGCGTGCGTGCGTGCTTGCGTGCGTGCTACATCAGGTGTTGGGATCTGGTTCGGACCTGCTGTCTGTGGTGTCAGTGGTCCGGCAGAAAATCAAGCAGCTCAACAGAAACAAACAGGAAGTGAGCAAGCTGCGAAGTTGCCATCAAATCCTATTGAAGCAGCAGGAGGATGCAACGTACTGCAAGAAACACCAGGAGAGACTGTTCAAAGTACGACTCCACCGTGTCATCAAGTCTGGATCTGTTTGTACTTCAAAGTAAAAGTAGTGGATTATTTTTAAATGTAGTTCATTTGAGGTGTTAATCAGTGTAAAATAAAATAGTAACGTCTGCCTCTGTTGTTGTGTCTTCAGACGCTGCAGGACTTGAACTGTGTTTCTGAGCTGATGGACTCCTGCACCCTGTTGGATCTGGGTTCAGACCTACAAACCTCCAGATTGTTAGAGCGCTTCAGTCAGGCCAGACCACATTTTACTGTGAGTCATGTGACTTTTAAATAGACAATAAATGGAGGTCTATCAGGACGTTGTGTCAATGAGGATGAGCAGGGTCTTCTGTCATGAGACTATTTGACTAACAGGTCTTAGACTGAAAGGATGCTATGACAGTTGACTTTTTGACTGTGGTGACTGATGGAACCGCTTGGATTTTTGGGAATTTAGAACTTTGGATAAATGTAACCTCTGAGACCACTGGGATCTTTTGTTGGACCAGTGAAATGTCAGGGACTAGTTGGACTCCTTGTTGTGTTTTGATAGTTGGGTGAACAGGGACCCTTGAAACCACTGGACTGATCGGACTACAGGGTCTTTGTGGGACCAATGGGTCCTTGGGACTGCAGGGGCTACTGCTAGTGTAGAAATGCCAATGGTAGTGGCCCCAGATCTTTGGGACTCCTGGGTTTACAGTGATTGCCAGAACTGCTGGGACTGTTGGGATATCTGGAAATGTGACAGTCAGGAGTGTTGGGTCTTTTGGACAATGGGCATTGCTAAGATTTTTGGGGCCATTGGTTCTTCTGGACTCCTGGGACCGTGACAGTTGGGACTATTAATAGGTTCCCAATTGAAGTAATCCCTGATCTTTGGACACTCCTGGATCTACAGTGATTGTTGGGACCACTGGCCGTATGGGACTGTGGGGACTATTGGGACAGTTAGAATCAATGGGAAAAAAATTTCTGACTCCTGGGACTGTGACAGTCAGGACTCTTTGGTCTTCTGGACAATGGGGACTGTGAGGACTGCTGGGAACTTTGGGACTTTGCATCCCTGTGATGCATGGGGTTATTGGGGCTACTGGTTCTTCTGGGCCCCTGGGACTGCCACAGTTGGGACTACTGGGGCCTTTGGGGCTGATGACTGACTCACTTCTTCCCTTCATGTATTTCTAGATGGACATTTCTTTCAAAATGATTAGACACTCTCCCCTTTTGTCCAGCAACTAGAGGCAGAGGTGGAGTAAGTGATGAAGAGCTGGGAGACTGTGAGAGGAGTCCAGGACCAGGTACAGGGAGGAGCAGTGAAGGAAGAGGACCTGTCAGAATTGCTGAAGCTCCAGAAGAAAGTGAAGAACAAGGTCCAGCAGAGCGAGTCAATTCTGAATCTTACCAGCAGCTTTCACCTCACAGCCAAACAGGTCAGTAATTCAGGAACAAACTTAATTTTACTTGTACTTGTATTACAAATATTTTTGCAGCACACAAAATCTTTAAACATTTGTCCTGTGATGAGTCATCGTACAACAAAAATAATCAACCAGAAACAGGTGGGTTAGGTGGTTTTGGTGGTGTAGGTGGGGTTAGGTGGATCATATCTTCATCAGTGGTTCTGAAGAAGTGTGGAGTCACTAACTACAATATTGTTGTTTTCTGTGTGTCCAGCTGGATGCGCTGTTGCGCTCAGACCCTGTTACTAGATCCTGTGAGGCTGAGCTGAGTCGACACAGAGAAGAACAGAATCTGATCCAGGGTCTGTTTACTACGGCTGCAACACTGAAGATGGACATCTGCACTGCCGCCGCCCACAGTGTACAGACACACAATACAACACGCAATATACAAACATACAACACAATGACCTGTCACTGAAGTACTGTAGTAGTAATCTTACTGTAGTAGTACTGTAATACTGTAGTAGTACGGCAGTAGTACAGCAGTAGTTCTGCAATACTGTAGAAGTAATGCAGTAGTACTGTATTTGTAATGTAATACTGCACAGTACTGTAAAGTAAATCTCTTGTTGTTCCTCTCAGGACTGGGCAGGTTTCAGGCTGCAGCAGCTGGAGCTGCGTCTTCTCTCTCTCGACTCGCTCTGCGTCTCGTGGCTGAAGGAAGCAGCTCGCCACGAGGAGAGACTCCCCCACGAGGAGAGACTCCCCCACGAGGAGAGACTCCCCCACGAGGACAGACTCCCCCATGAGGACAGACTCCCCCACGAGGACAGACTCCCCCACGAGGAGAGAATCCCCCACGAGGAGAGACTCACCCACGAGGACAGAATCCGCAGAGAGCAGCTGATCAACCAGGTGAGGTCACAGGTCACAGTCCAGCGAGTCCCAGAGAGATGATCAGCAGCAGCTGATCTGGAATCTGTAACATGACGTGATGTGATTCACTTTGTGGACCAACGTCATTGATCCGTAGTCAGTTGTTCATGAATTTTCTCCTCCAGTGAGTGAAGAGATTTATATGTTTTCTACTCAACAACATCTGAGCTTTAGTTTATATTTCAGTCTCCTCATGTTGACGTCATTGTCTTTATGTATTCATTCATGGTGGTAAACTCTCTGCTCCGGAGTAGCATCTGTTACCATGGTGATCTCCTCTAGTTTAATGTGAACAGTTATGTGAGAAACCAGAAAACCTTAGTTCAACCAATGTCTGTACATGAAGACCGCCGACATGACGGCTCCCTAAACTGAAGCCTAGGGTTAGGGTCATCATCATCATAGCCCCTGGTGTCTGGCTGCACTATAGGTCATAAACCCTGCCCCCTGGTGTCTGGCTGCAGTATAGGTCATAAGCCCCGCTCCCTCCATGTTAGCAATGGGACATGGACCAAAGATGTTTCTGTCATGTGAGGTCGTTCTTATCACACGGATGTTTGTTCACGTGTTTCTGATCAGTTTGCTTCTCATTAATTATTACCTGTTGTTCCTTGGTCCGACCAGCAGAGGGGGCTGCAGATTTAACTGCTGGTTTATTTTATGCGTTTGTTTCTAATTTAACATGTTATTTCACAGGATTAAATAAAAAACTCTCCTTGAAGTAAAACCTCAGTTGAAACGAGTTCAGATGAACCAATTATTCACTTATTATCAAAGCTTTTTTTGGCGTTCATGTTGAATTGTTTGTCGAAAAATTTAACATATTTTCAGCGACTGCCATAAAAGAATATTTTGTTATAATTTATTATTTTGAAGTTTCTCTGATTTATAATTTATAATTTGCACCAGATTAAAGAGGAAAAGTTAAATGAACCCTCTTCAGTCGTTTTCTCCTGCCTCCCCCTGACGAGTCTGTTTAATCACAGTCTAAATATAAAGGCTGCTGGACATGATCACAGAAAGTACGTCAGCTGGATTGAACCTCTCTTCTGAACCGTCATCAGAGTTAGTTCCTTCATGTTGTATCACTATTATTATTTATAATATATATTTTCTTACGGCGGTTGTGATGAACATGTTCGGCTAATGTTGGTGGTTTTGTCACCTGACATCACATTGATTCGTCGGTTTACTTGTTTTCTGGCTCAAGTAAAATATGGAGGTGAATGATGAACATGTTGGCGCCCTCTGTAGGTGAACCAGTGGAATCAAAAACAGAACTGGTCTCACTGGGTCAGTCTGCTGAGTCACTGAGCAGCTGCTGAGGGGGAAGGAGAGGCTAAATACAGGCAGAGTCAGCCAGTGGGTATTTCCCATCATGCACCTGGTGCTGTGTGTCACCAGCACATTGGCCTCCATGGATGAGCTTCAGGGCGGAGGGAGAGCTGAGTCACCTGACGGGGAACTAGATGAGTGTGTTGAGGTGATGAATAGAAACTGGACCTGGTGGTTTGTTGTTCCCACCATTCAGAGTATTTTCACTTAAAAGTCCCAGAGATAATTCATTACAGAGCAAACCTCCACCAACCATGTTGATCCACACGTTTATCTGGATCTGCTCCAACATGTGATGTGTTCAACCTCTTCTCATAGTAATACCCTTCCACCAAAACCAGAGTTTTTGTTTAATCCTGCTAATTTACCATCAAGCAGACGAACTGTAGCAGATGAATCGTTGCCGAGAGAATCAGAGAGTCGGAGAATCAGAGAGTAAGAGAGTCGAGTCTCCCTCCTCAAAACGTTTCACCACAAACCTCTAAAATGCAGTTTTTAAAAATGTTATGTCTTTGTGATGATTTGGACTCAAACGTGTGTCAAGTTTTCCTGGATCCAGAGCCAAATTTGGATCCCTCCCAAAATGTAAACACCTGTTACCATTGAGACCTATCTTTTGTTACATTGTCATGCAAATCCGTCCATAACTTTTTGAATAATCCTGCAAACAAACTAACAAACAGATAACCTCATTAGGGGTTTGGTGAGGAGGTATTCCATGGCACACAAGCTCATCTGAGGTTCTACAGGACACTGCTGGACAGATGATCCTGGTTCTGTTAGATTTCTTTCCACAGTCTCAGAGCTGCTCATCATGTCTGTTGCGTGTCTCAACCTCACGATGTCAAGAGCCTTGAGATGATGTATGTTGTGATTTGGTGATATACAGCGGAATGGTTGTCAGTGTTATCTTTTAGCAGTTCATGGTGTACTCACTGTGACCTGAGGATTCACTCTCTCTCCACCTCAGTGTTAGAAAAACACTGTCTGTCTGCTCCCCCTGCCTCTCTCTCAGCTGTCTTTAGCTGACAGATCAGCCACATGACACCGCTGCTCTTCTGGTCCAAAGCACAAATGTCCTGCTGGATTTAGATCCTGCTGCTCTAAAAATAATCTGACCAGAGCTCGGGCCACATTCATTACATCAACACCAAAATATAACCCTGCGAACACTGACCAAAGATAAGATATGTAATATACAATGAGATCAGCCATGCTAACAACAACTATTGGATGAATTACCATGAACCTTTGTACAGACATTCATGGTCCCCAGACAGCAGCAGCTTGAAATTTTAGTTTTTTATTTGGACTCTCATTAGTTGTTTAGTAACAAAGAAGTCATTAGGATTTTATCCTCTGTGGACTATCAGAACAAAATTTCACAGAAATCCATCAAATGGTTGTTGAGATATTTGGTTCCGGACCAAAGAGGTGAACTGACCAACTGATGTTAACTCCCATGTATCCATGAATAAAAAGATCACAGCTTCCTTTAGAACAGTTCTCAGTGGATCACATACTTCCACCAACAGTCACCAGATTAAACCACATTTAAATCCACTGGATCCTGAATCCATCCTTCCATCAAGTTATGTGAAAATGTGTTTAGTTGTTTTTATGTAGTCCTGCTGACAAACAGACAAACAGAGAGGCGTGAACACAGAAGCAAGTAAGAAATCTTGACATGGAAAGTTTGACTCATGGAAACTGTAACTGGCCTTTACCAATATTTATATTTATATATGTTTGTGTTGAAAAGTCATTTGTACTGGCACCACAGATCAAACAACATAAAAATCTTTCTCTGTCATGTTTCAGCTCCGTGACTCCTTTAAGGAGCTGAAGAAGCGATTCAGCAACCTGAAGTTTAACTTCCTGAAGAGAAATGACAGGACCAGGAACACGAAGGCCGTCAGGAACCAGCTGCAGCAGGTGGAGCTGTACGACGAGAAGCTGCAGGTCGGTCCGCGACGGAGCTGAGTCTAAGCACTGGTCTGAATGTTTCCAGGTGGAGACTCGTGTCACTGAGTTTGTTCTGTTCTGAAACATGGATCCTGATGACCTTTAAAAAACCCAAAAGGTTGTTTGATAAAACCCGAGGTCACTTTCACAAACCAACAGATGTACAGGTATGTATGTGTCCTCTCAGTTTCCTGAGCTGTTCTCAGGTCAGTTTGAATGAATGAGCTGTAAGTTTGAATCCAGTTTCACCTTCTCGTCTTCTGACTACTGCGTTCTGTTATAGATATTATATATTATATATCTTTATGTGATGCGTGATCTCACATCGCAGCTCTTTGTGTGACAGGCTTCACTCTGTAAACAGCAGGTGGCAGCACTTCACTCAGAGTCCAAAGACAGAACAGGAGAAGACATGAGGCCTGAAGTGCTTTGTCAGAGTATTAATAATGTGTAACTTAGATAACATGTGACCCAACTAAAGCCAATCAAACGCTGATGCTCCTCTCCCACTTTGTCCAGACGGATGTGTTGTGGCTCCGTCTGAAGACAGACCAGAGTGAACTTTGCTCTTTATTCAACAGAAATTCTCACCACAGCTCATGTTTGATAAACTCTCTCAGAAAGTTCTGGTCAGGTAACAGTAACACACCGGTTCCTCTCCGCCATGTTTTCCTGGAGTAACGCTCCACATGATAATCCCACAGACCTGTCATTATCTTTGCCTCGTCTGGTTTGGAACAACGTTCTTCATGAATAGATTCAGTGAGAGCTCTGATGGTCCTGCAGGTGCTCAGGAAACGCCTGCAGGGTATGATCACCCGGCTGGGGTCAGAAGTCCGGGAGGTGGAGGACGTCAACGTACTGCAGAGACAGATGGGAGAGTTAGAGCGAAGTGTCAGCGAACACCAAAAAACCCTGGACATGACCTGCAGACTGCAAAAAGCCATGGGGGAGGTCATCAACAGAAAATATCATGTTATATATCATATATCTATATTAACGACTGTCGAATCATTGAAACCAGTTCATGTGTTGTTTTGCATTAACAGTATCAGTTCTGGTGTGAGGAGGCAAGTGAGACCATCGCTCGAGTCGGGAAGTTTTCCTCAGAGTGTCGAAGCACAGAAGCCGTCAGCATTCTCTACCGTCAGTTTGAGAAGTTTGTGTGGCCGACGGTTCCCCAACAGGAGGAGAGGATCAGTCAAATCAGTGAGCTCGCTGTCAGACTGCACGGTGGGTCACACCACGCTTTATTCTGAAAGGGCAGCTCTGTCTGACACTTCCCCTCAGCTCGGTGAGCCCTGGCCCCCTGACCCCCCTCCATGTTAGCACATGGGACATGGACCAAAGTAAAAAATCAAAGCAGACGTTAAATAAATGTTTCCAAAGATGTTTCTGTCATGTGAGGTCGTTCCTATCACACTGATGTTCACGTCTTCATGTTCAACGGGAGGAAGTGAAGGACGTGTCGTCCATTTTTATATACAGTCCCTGATCGTCTTTATATAAAGTCACTCATCGTCTTTATATACAGTCAGTGATCGTCTTCATATGCAGTCGCTGATCGTCTTTATATACAGTCAGTGATCGTCCTTATATACAGTCAGTGATCGTCTTTATATACAGTCAGTGATCGTCTTTATATACAGTCCCTGATCGTCTTTATATACAGTCGTTGATGGTCTTTATATACAGTCGCTGATTGTCTTTATGTACAGTCAGTGATCGTCTTCATATACAGTCGCTGATCGTCTTTATATACAGTCAGTGATCGTCTTTATATACAGTCAGTGATCGTCTTCATATACAGTCGCTGATCATCTTTATATACAGTCAGTGATCGTCTTTATACACAGTCAGTGATCGTCTTTATATACAGTCCCTGATCATCTTCATATACAGTCGTTGATGGTCTTTATATACAGTCGCTGATTGTCTTTATATACAGTCAGTGATCGTCTTTATATACAGTCAGTGATCGTCTTTATATACAGTCCCTGATCGTCTTTATATACAGTCGTTGATGGTCTTTATATACAGTCGCTGATTGTCTTTATGTACAGTCAGTGATCGTCTTTATATACAGTCCCTGATCATCTTTATATACAGTCGTTGATGGTCTTTATATACAGTCGCTGATTGTCTTTATATACAGTCAGTGATATTCTTTGTATATAGTCGGTGATCTTCTTTATATACGTCTGTTTCAACTACATCAACCTCAGACACAGAAAAGTGTCAAAGATTTTAACAAATCCTCTTTTCCTCCATGATTTAATGAAGATCCATTGGTGACGTGTTTCAGGGGCGGAGGACGGGCGGCGGTACGTCGAGCAGACGGTCAGTAAACACATGGAGATGGTGGCGTCCATCAGAAAGCTGAGTGACGGACTGATGAAGCTGGAGGCCAAACTGAAGGTAACACATCATGTTAAAACTCATTGCTGATCTAATGTGGATCATTAGTCACTGATCAACAGATGTGGAAACAGTGACTGATGTTAAATCAATAATCAGTAATAGATAATAAATTATGATGAGTGCCACATATATATGTCAAACATATTTTACATTAAGATTATTAGGATCGGGGCATGAGAAAATGATAAGATTTTCTTTCTTTTTGGATTTTGAGAATACATTTGAAACATGGAGAATAAAGTGGACTCCTCTTGTTCATTAAATCATGTCAGAGGAGCGACATCTCACTGTTTATGAATAAAACTTAATTCTGAAGAAAGAAAAGTCTGACGTGATTATCACTGTCGTGTTTTCAGCTGGAGAACTTCAAGAACGACGGAGAGAAAGAAATAAAGGAGGAGGAGGAAGTGGAGAGGAGGAGACAGAATGAGACACAAGAGAAAGATGAAGAGACAGAAAACAAGTTGAAGGAAAACAGAAAGATGAAAAAGATGGAAAAGCGCAGCTCTGCCGACCTGGTAAACTTGATGACATGATCTCCAGTTTACACCTTATGGTTAAAGAAATAAAAACTAAACATGAAAGAAACAGAGAAAACAGGTTCATGTTTCACATTCTCTTCTCTTTGGAGTGATTTTATAAAGCTTGACTGAAGCTCATGTGAATCTGGCCTGTGCTCCCAGTGTGAGTTGAAGGAGACCGGCCACACACCTGAACTGACCGCTGAGCATGATGGGAAGGGGGATCCTGTGAAGAGGCAGACTGCAGCCAATAGGAGGCCTCGGTTACAGAAGAGCCGCAGTCAGGAGGCAGACAGACAGACGGTCGTCTCAGAGAGCAGGTACACTGAGTGAAGCTTCTCATATTCCTGCTCCCCCCAGGACGAACCACGGCTGGAGAACCAACTAGCCAAATGGGCAGCTGCCCTGCACCTGGGGCTGTTTGGGCCAAAACCCTGCGCGTGTCCATCCCTGGTTATATTCACTACTCAAATAAATTATCCGGCCCTGTGTCGTGCAGGAGTTTATACTTTTAAGACCTTTATTATTTAATATTGTCCTCACAATGAGGATAAGTCTTTGTTTTTGATCAGACAACGTGTTAACTCTGTCATCTCTCTTTCAGCCACCGACAGCAGTCATGCAGCGAGAGGTTCACCTCCTCCTTCTGCTCCACCCAAACCTTCAGCCTTTCCTGCTCCCCAGTGGATGCCAACCGACGGGTCAGTTTTTTTCCACAGCCAACTACAGCCCGTCACCACTGAGGCTCAGGCCACGCCCCCTCATCCTGTGATGGAGGAAATGCGGGTAGTGTCCACTTCCTGTGGATCAAAAACGACAGTTTCGAGGTCTTTTCAAAAGCTGCACCAGTGGTTTAAAAAATGCTGCTGTAATTTTCATCACTACGCTGATGACACAAAACTGTTCATTCTCCTCAAACCTGGTGACTGTGAAAATGAGCTGTATGGCCCTTACCCTAAATATCCTAACCTCTAAGGTATAAATCTAAATCTGACTTTTTAAATTTTGCTTCTCGTCTTTTAACAGCTCCTCTACGATTCCGGTGTGGTTGTTTATTATTCATAAAAATAATTTTGTTCACAATCTACCTGTAGAAGTTATATGGAAGATTCCAAGATGGTTAATTCACGCTACCTTAGTGGAGGACAAGGAACAGTGTGGAAATCCTTTTTATGAATTCTGGAGTTTGAAATTGGAATTGTCCGCAGTTTTCTAAAACCTTCTGCTCCACGTTTCTGTTCTGTCACAGCTTAGCTCAAATCCTGACCTCTTCAATGACAAAAAATTTGAGTCAAACATAAATTAAACAAGTCAGATATGTCTGGACAAGAAATTGTACAAAGTGTAGAAACCTGCTTGTTCCTCAGTCAGTTAGTAGTACATACTGTATAACCAAAAGCGATTCATCAGTCTTATACTCAGTGCTTTTTACCCAGGGTGGATCAGCAGGTGACCTGTTGGAGGGAGAGCTTCAGCAGCAAGAAGTGATGACAGAGGACTCGCTGTCCAATGATGAATACGAGTGTGCATCACCTGACGATATTTCACTGCCGCCACTGGCAGAGACACCAGAGTCTGGCTTGGCCCAATCAGACCTTGAGGAGGGCGTATGTTTCAGCTCCCAAAGTGGCCACGCCAACCAGCAGAGCCAGCAGTACCACGCCCAGTCAGAGCAGAGTGGGACTGGCACTGCGACTGCTGCAGTCCGACAACAGAGAGGGTCCAGTCAGACCGAGGGGTGTCCAACACCTCCCACCAGTCTTCACAGTAGCAACAGGTCTGTTTTAGGAAATATCCCAGTCACATCTGAACAGAGCAGGTTGACATTCAGGAAACCTGTGTCGAACATAACCTGACAAATTATATGAAAACTTTTGCTATTGACAGTTTGCTACTCAGTACTGCCCCTTTGGTCATTAATAAAAAAATATTGGAGCTCAGTGCTACAGATAATCAAATATAAGAGTAAGATGAGGAAGGGAAATGACGGGTTAGACATGCCACAAACATCACAGGACAAATCGGATTCTGAAGCTGGCATTTTCTTGACATGAGGCATACCCCAGGAATCCACCAGGATACCATGTAGATGTTGCAATTTTTGTTCTTGTTGTGTTTGTTACAGGTTCAGATCAGAGTCCAGTTCATTTGTCCAGAGTCCGTTGATGGTTCCTACTTCAAGAAACCTCACCAGCACTCTGTACAGCATCCTGCGGACTGAAGAGACCAGTACTGATAACATCTCCCAGAGTGCCAACTTCATCTCCGGATCTAAACCAGTCCACAAGAGCAACACCACAGATAGTTGTTACAACAGAGACAATGATGTCGATGACAGGAGGAGCCCCTTAGAGACTGAGGCCTTATCAAATGAGCTCAATGATCAGTATAATCAGCCTCAGAGGAGTATAAGTACACAGGGTAAAGACACCCATAACGCACCATCCAAAAGTGAGACCTTGCCACCGACTGATCCCGTTACGTATCCTCCAAAGCTCGATCAGAGCTCTATTCTTTCCAAATCCAGCTATTGTCCTCAGGACAAGACCCCTCCACAAAGCTTCAATATCTTTCCTCAAACCACACTGATTTGTCAAGACATCAGTTTTAAACAGTCCTTCCCTGACACAGAAATAGGCTTTGATCAAGGTATAAATTCCTCACTAAGCAGAAAGGAAGTGTTTCGAGTCTCCAAACCACAAAGGGACAGTCTCGACAGCACCAGTATGTTCACTGAGCAGAACATTTATTTCCAATCTTCCCATTCAGACACTTGCTGCACCTTGCCACAGGCTAGCAGCAGCAAGACCTTGTCAAAGATCAACCCGATCCCCCAGGCCAGAGGATTTTCCCTAAGCCCCAGCTTTACAAATTCTGCAATCCACAAAGACGACACCCTTCCGCAAGACATTGGGCTCCACGAGTCCTTGGGAACTTGCTTCCAAACCAGCACAACACTCCCTCAAGACAGCAATTTTCATCAGCCTTACCCATATTCTAGGGATGGCCTTGATCAAAGTGTACCTTCTTCAAAAACCAGCAAGGAAACATCCTTAGTGAAGATGCCCCAAAGCAGCAGGCTTACTACAATAACTACTCTCACCCAACATACTGCCAGTCCTCCCCTTCACACATTTGCTATGTCCCACAGGATGGGAGCACTCTGAGGTCAAAGCAAAAAAAAACAGACTCCCAGGGTAGAGCCAATTTACCTGATGTCCATGCCCCCATTCTTCTCAAGTTGAACAGTGTCGACAACATCACTCTATCCAGCAATAATGGATTCAGTAGCAAGCAGAGCCATCAGACAGTCTACTCCCACCATGAGTCCTTGACCTCCTCCTGTACCCAGCAGTGTGTGCATGACCCTGGCATGACCTCCAGCTGCCCTGCCAAGTCCGCTGCTAGTTCTCAGCCTGAGGCACAGACCCAAGCTTTGACTCAGCAGGCTAACCCGCATGTAACATCCCCTTCCTCTCCACCTCATTTACTAACGTCAGACCAAGACCCAGACATTTGTCAGCCCATGGCCATCTGCGAGGAAATTAGGCTTACGCCTCAGATCCAAGGGCCTTCCCTTCCGGCTCCTCCTCTTCCCCAGGCCCAGGCAGAGTCTCTTCCCCAGCGAAAAGCCTCTAAACTGGGCCCTTCCTGCTTCACCAGGCCCTTGTCTAGAGCTACCATCATGGAGGGCTCTCCAGTGGCCCTAGAGGTGAAGGTGACAGGACAACCTGAGCCCACGCTCACCTGGTGGGTAGCATACAACCAGCACCACAATAACACATAGCCTTATGAGATTTTTAATTTACACCTGCATTAACACTTGTCCTGCAGCTGGATTATGTCTAAATTTGAATAATGTTTACACACGGAATTTAGGCGTGTCCCAGCATCCAGTCTGTCCAGTCTTATAGCTGTGCTTTAAGTTAAACCCATTTCAACCTCTGTCTTGTTATTCCCCCTTTAAAGTGCATCAAAAGTGGCAAGAGCTGAAAATGAAAGCTTATTCTCTGTGCCCATATCAGGATTTTCATATTGATCTTTAAGTTCTTATCCATCTTCTTCTCCAAGGGCCGATGTTTGAGCATATCTTTAAATGAGGACGTTCAATAAGGACACTTGTTAATTTTTCAATGCAGGTGTAAGTAATTATCGAAATGGTAACATTCTGACTATTGACTCTGCAGGTTGAGTCATGTGTTTATATGTGGCTGAAAAGTGAACTGATATTTTAATTAATGTGAGTAAATGTTGCAGTTTGATAATAACATGACATCATTCTACATCAATGTTGTTTTGCTTTTGACCTTCATGCTGTGGTTTGTATTTAGTTTTTGCCACAGTAACAAAACAGAAGCAGTGAAACTAACACAGCTCTGACACAAACAACACCACTGCATGATCGAGTTAAACACATCACATCTTCCTGGTGCTGCTGTCAGGGTTAAACACATTCTGTGTTGTGTCAGGCCTCCGCAGGCTCTGGGGCCGTGCTGTCTGACCTCCTGTCATCGTGATCACTCCAGGTTTATTGATGGAGACGTGTCAACTGACATCCCAGGCCGAGCGCTGGTCTGCGAGGACGGGAAACACTTCCTGTTCATCTCAGTGGAATCGGACGCAGACGGCGGGTTACACGAGGCCCAAGCTGCCAAGCGTGACGACTCACAGCAGACAGCCGGTGATAGGTGGCTAGTGGCCAAAGTGTTGGACACCATCACTGTGGACTGGACGTGGTTCGGGACACTGTGTGTTCTCCTGTGGCTGCTCTACCTGATGCTACTCTAACATCTCTCTTCCTCTACGGGAACTCAACAACCTCAATAATAGGAAGCTGGATATCTGGATTTACCTCCTGTTTCCGTTAGGTGGTACAAACTCTAAAATACTAAAAGTAAAGTGAGTGTGTTTCCTCAGTGAAGCTTAAACCTGAATCAGATCAGTATTTAAAGCTTCTTAATTTTGTTTTTTTTCACAATTACATGACATATCTTTGCAACTTGAATGTTAATGAGAACTGCAATTAAACCATAAAAAACAGTTTAAATGGAAAAATAAATCATCATATTTGTTGAGCATACCATATTCCAAACAATACATTTAAATTTATTTGAAAATATAAATGAGTTTGGGAAATATGTTGCTGTAATTTTAAATAAAGAAGATAAAGAAAGATAAAGAAAAATCCAATGATAATTGTCAACTGTCAATTAATGTTGGTTACCAGGTGAGTTAATGGACCTAAAACAGAAAACATGGTCAATCTGTGTGTAACCAATGTTCCTGTTATATTGATCATATTCTAATGAGAGTTCCACATATTTAAAATGAAATCTGAATTAATTATTATTTTGTTGTCAGATGATTTTTTTTAACCTCAGCTCATTTAAGAAATTTTTAAAAAAGGAAAAACTACACATGGTAATAAACCAAACTGCATTTACAACGAGGAAGAAGTTTATGTTTGATGCAGCTTCTGTGTGTAAGTTGTTTGCTTCACTTAAGGTGGAATTCATTTAAATGTAAAGCAATTAAAGGGCCAGTGTGTAGGATTCAGGGACATCTAGTGGTGAAGGTGCATATTACGACCAACTGAATTCCCCTAACCTTCTCTTCGTAGTGTGTAGGAGAATCTACGGAGCAGAGCAGAGATTAATGATCAGGTTATTGTTTCGACTGGTTGTATTTGTATTTACGTCTCATTGGTCAGAATCGGGGACTGGTCCTGATCCCAGAGTTCAAATTGTGGAGTTCAAATCACAGGAAGTGAAGAGGACAATACAGTTTGTTTACAGGCCTAAGTTGCAGTGTGTCTGATGTGATGTCATCACTGGATGTGTCAGTGATTGGCTGCAGCCGGGAGGACACGAGTCACGAGTCACCACAGTTGGAGAACAGCTGGAGACCAGCTGGAGAACAGCTGGAGACCTGTGGCAGCAGCTCAGGAGTGTGATCGGATCCCACAGGAGAGAATCGTTCTGCTGATATCGTCTCCGTGGCGACACTGTTGTTCTGATGCACATGGACGACACAGGTGATGTCAGTGTTATGACATCATCATAAGTCGCCCACACACATTGGACTGTACATGATGCAGTGACTGAAACACACACACACACACACACACTTTCACGTCTACTGTAAAGTTTTGGTTGAAATTCTAATAATAAATCTGTTTTTAATGGAATATTCATATTATGATTATTATGTAGCCAGTCACACCTGTCATCTTACCAACAAGTTTTCTTCATCAAGGATAAAACCACAAATTATCAATTTCATAAAATATATGAGGTGATTCGCTGAAACGTTATCTGCAACAAAACATAAATCAGACGACACAGACGACAGACATCTGTATCATCTTTTTCTGATTTATGTTTTGTTGCAGATAAAGTTTCAGTGAATCACATCAATTCTTTTTTTTTAATAGATTGGATCAAATTTAAAGTCTTAATTGGTAAGACTTGTTGGTAAGATGACAGGTGTGACTGGCGACATAAAATGGCTCCCCTCTTCTCCCAGGATTCCCTGCACGTCCCTGTAGGGGGAGTGGGACCAATGGCGTGGCCTGTCGAGTGTGATGTCACAGCGGTATAAAGCCCCCCGTCGGACGTCTGTCTGCTCTGAGCAGAGTTCCCAGCCTGGACGCCTCGGCTGGAGGAACTGCTGTCAGAAGGAAAAACAAAACTACACGGCGTCTTCGGCCTGTAGTTTTGTTTTTTTCTGTGGAGTTCCTTCGAGGCTCAGCTCTTCTCCTCTTGGATTTTCTAACCTGTCTGGATTCAGAGGTTGGATCTTGTGAAAGCGGCCCTCCTTGGGCAGCTCAGGCATCCTTGCACAGACAAGTAAGTGTGTTAGAAGTTTTCAGAGTGTGAGATTGACGAGCGGCAGCTGACTGACGCCTGCTGGATTCTCACGTTAACGTTTGTCTCCTGACTCTCAGGCAGATGTTGGTCACTTTTCTGACGCATGAGAGGCTTTTTGCCTCTTTTCCATGTTGAAGGTTATAATGGGACGTCCCAGAATAGCTGCTGAGAGCATCTCAGTGGACTGTCGCTGGGCTGCTGATGGCTTTTTAAGGGAATCAGCAGCAGGGCTATCAGTTGCTCCTCCAGCTATGTGCCACATGGTGACTGTCAATCAAACTGAGGTGTGGCGGCGGACGGGGGGTTGGTTATTTTTAGTGTGGGTGTCCTGTGTTAGATAAACTCCCCTCCCCCCTCCCCCACCAATTTAAGAGCTCTGTGAGGAGGAAGTTTCCGACACCACAGAAAAGGGTTTTATTTTGGAGGAGAGTGAGCAGCTGTCGATCCTGTAGAAGTTAATTTACTTTACTGTGTGTGTGCGTGTGTGCGTGTGTGTGTCAGTGATGTGAAGTTGTTGATTTTCACTGTCAAATACAAACAGAGGATGAAACTTTCTGCTGTTTATTTAACAACACAATGTTTGTCAGGTGATATGTTCAACCTGGGGTTGATCATTTCATTTGAGTTATCTTTGATCGACTGAATAAAAGTAAATCATGAGATGAGTTTTTTCCTTTAAGGCTGTTACAGCAGCAAAGTGGATATCAGAAATAGATATATTTTTAAAAAGAGAATCAACTTTTGAGTTTTATTACATTTAATTATTACGACGATGATATGTAGTTGTTTTGTTTCAGTAGTGGATGAAACATTTTCATAAAATAACGTAAATGTTTCAAAACCCTCAGAAGACAGAAATGAAATGAAAATTCATCAGCATGTTTTCATGTTTGGTTTGATAAAGATTTATTCATAGATATTATTGAATTTATAATCCAATTTTTACAGGTTATTTCTGTTGAAACTACAACAGTTACAGAAACATGAGATTCATAAGAAACAAGTCTCACAATCTGAGGTTAATAACTGTTTGTATTATTGTTTTATTGGAACAGTTTCAGTGAGTAAGGAACTTTCACAGTTAAACTCCGCTCTTCTGAAACAATGACACAGGTTATTAATGAATTATGAATAATAAATAAAAAATATAAAACCTCATACCAAAATTAGATTTTGTACTTTAACTTAAAATATATTACACATATTAGTGTGTTTTAATAAACATTGTCTATCAGAAATATTGATGAGTAAAATAATCTTCAGTAGACAAAGTGAAACAGGTGTTTATCAGCCAGACGCCACGGAGATTCGCCCCCCCCCACCCACCCCCGTCAGCAGGTCAAAGGTCATGACATGTCGTGGACATTTATCCTGGACAAGAACCAGTACGTGTTTGTCAAACAGACAGTATTAACTAACACTATCAAATAACTAAAACAAATTTAGATATTAATATTTAAAATGTTGGTGTTATTTACAATGGTGATCATTTTACAGTGTAAATATACATTTGTCAGTTTAAATTATTCCGTTTCCAATAAAATACAATACAGTAAAACACTGTAATGATAGAACAATAACTAATAAACAGTTTGTCTCACAATAATCTGTTGGTGACTTTGTTCATATACAGAAACAACCTTACATATTTTTATGTTTTTGATGAGCCACATTCATAAAAAATGACTTCAGCAATGACTTAAACATAATTCCACAACCTGCTCGTGGATCATGGATCAGGTTGTGGATCAGGTTGTGGACCTGTAGCAGGTTGTGGATCGTGGATAAGGTTGTGAATCGTGGATCGTGGATCAGGTTGTGGACCAGGAGCAGGTTGTGGATCGTGGATCAGGTTGCGGACCTGTAGCAGGTTGTAAATCGTGGATCAGGTTGTGGATCGTGGATCGTGGATCGTGGATCAGGTTGTGGATCGTGGATCAGGTTGTGGATCAGGTTGTGGATCGTGGATCAGGTTGTCGACCAGGAGCAGGTTGTGGATCGTGGATCAGGTTGTGGATCATGGATCGTGGATCAGGTTGTGGACCTGGAGCAGGTTGTGGATCGTGGATCAGGTTGTTGACCAAGAGCAGGTTGTTGATCGTGGATCAGGTTGTGGATCGTGTATCATGGAGCAGGTTGTGGATCAGGTTTTGGGTTGTGGATCGTGGATCAGGTTGTGGATCGTGGATCAGGTTGTGGACCAGGAGCAGGTTGTGGATCTTGGATCAGGTTGTGGACCAGGAGCAGGTTGTGGATCGTGGATCAGATTGTGGACCAGGAGCAGGTTGTGGATCGTGGAGCTGGTCATGTCTCAGCTGGACTCTGATGATGTGGTTCAGACGTTCATGTTCTCCTCAGGATGAATTGCACTTGTTAACTTCTCATTAGCAAACGTTAGCCTGCTGCCCTCCGGTGGTTGGTGTGGTCAGGTGTATGTATGACAGGAGGGACGATGCTGTCCCCTCGCTGAGATCACAACTCTTCACACTCGTGTTTATTAACAGTTTTTATTCGTCAGTTAACTTCTTTCATCAGTGCATCAGATCAGATCTGCTCCTTTAAACTTGAAACTAGTTCTCCTCATTTCACCTGCTCAGTGTCTTAGGTTCTCAGCAGGTGGATTCATTCTCCGATCAGAACCTGAACAGCAGAGTGATAAGAGTTTCAGTACAGATACAAACCTCCTTACTTTTTCTGATGAGTTTTTTGACACAACTTCCTTTTTTAACACCTGATCAAAGAAGATGAATCTGATGTTTCACACATTTCAGTTCAGGCCTGAATGAAAATAAAACATTTTCTCCAGAATAAAGACATTTTGTAATCTGTATTAATCTTTTGGTTCACTTAGTTTTTCACACTGGAAGTTGGTTCCTTTTTTTAAATGTTGTGGTTTCCTCTGCGAATCTTTAAAAGTGGTGAATCCATGTGAACTCTTCCTCTGTGTCTTCGTCCAGTGTAAACGTGTCTCTAGAATCATTTTTATAAATGAACTGTGTTATTGGTCTGGTTACAGTGTGAATGAAGCAGTGACTTCAGTCACTGTAGAAGCAAAATATAGAGGATGTGATTTAGGAGAATTTTCTCTTGTTGGTTTATTTATTTATTCTTCTGACCATTACTTTTTCGCCTGTCCTTCTCCGCAGGGTGCCGACCATCATGTCAACACAGGCGCCAACATTCACGCAGCCGCTGCAGAGCGTCGTGGCACTAGAGGGTAGTGCCGCGACGTTCGAGGCTCAAGTTAGTGGTAAGAATCCTCTGGTTTTATTTATTTATTATTATTATTATTTATTATTATTATTATTTATAGAGTCTGATCCTAGACCTCCTGATGGATTGACATGCAAATAATACAGAAGAGTAAATTATGTGGTAAAATGCACTTGACTCTGTTGTTCCGTGTCTTCTTCACAGACGTGCAACTTTTTTGTGGCTGAAATTAACTAAATATAATCTTTTGATTAAGCTAGAGTAGAACTCTTCGCGACGTATTGGATTTACCAGCGGACTGAACTCGAAGAGATAAAAACAATATCTATATGAAACATATCTCATCACTCAGTACGGATCTCTGGATCCTCTCCTGCAGGTTCTCCAGTTCCTGAGGTGAGCTGGTTCCGTGATGGCCAGGTTCTTACCGCTGCCGCTTTGCCCGGCGTTCAGATCTTGTTCAGCGACGGCCGCGCTGTTCTGAGAATCCCCACTGTGACCGCCGCACACAGCGGAAGATTCTCCGTCAGAGCCACCAACGGTGCTGGACAAGCCACGAGCACCGCTGAACTCCTCGTTACAGGTGAGAGCTCAGGTAGAATAACTCCTAATTACAGGTGAGACCTCAGGTAGAATAACTCCTCATTACAGGTGAGACCTCAGGTAGAATAACTCCTCGTTACAGGTGAGACCTCAGGTAGAATAACTCCTCCTTACAGGTGAGACCTCAGGTTGAATAACTCCTCCTTACAGGCGAGACCTCAGGTAGAATAACTCCTCGTTACAGGTGAGACCTCAGGTAGAATAACTCCTCCTTACAGGTGAGACCTCAGGTTGAATAACTCCTCCTTACAGGCGAGACCTCAGGTAGAATAACTCCTCGTTACAGGTGAGACCTCAGGTAGAATATCTCCTCGTTACAGATGAGAACTCAGGTAGAAGTAAACTCCTTGTTACAGGTGAGACCTCAGGTAGAAGTAAACTCCTCATTCCAGGTAAGACCTCAGGTAGAAGTTATCTCCTCGTTACAGGTGAGACCTCAGGTAGGAGTAACCTCAGGTGAGACCTCAGGTAGTAAACCACAGGCTGCAGAAATAGCGACACTGATGTAGATAATATGAATATAAGC
This sequence comes from Scophthalmus maximus, assembly GCF_022379125.1. Lineage (NCBI taxonomy): Eukaryota > Metazoa > Chordata > Actinopteri > Pleuronectiformes > Scophthalmidae > Scophthalmus > Scophthalmus maximus. The sequence goes on from NC_061528.1 coordinate 68,803, forward strand.
CACGTCTCCTCAGAGAAGTAGAAGGAGGAAGTTGTGTGTCTGAGTCTAAATTTATCCTGTTGTCAGCTGTTGGTTGAGGCCTGTTACTTTATCCAGTGATAAAACTAAGATGCAGCTGCTGCAGCATAACTTTCCTTAAGAGGAATCTCGGGATTAATAAGTGATGAACAATTTGAACCTGGACCAAGGATCTTGTGTCAAAGTCCTTCACATGTCCACAAGATAATAAACCTGATCATTTTTGGTTTATTTTTATTCTCACATGTCCATGTTTGCATCTTTCAGTCTTGTGGAATTAGATTTTGTTCATGAAATTTTCCAGGTTAAAATAAATAGAGCTGAAATGAGTTAGTCAGTCAAATGTTTTCTAACATCGTTAAGTGAAAATCTTGAAAAGATGCAGTGACTTTGGAAGATGTGATCTTTTACTTTCATTACTTACATTGATAGTGTTAGTTAGATAGTGTTTATATGCTTCTATGTCTCATAGACTTAAATTCCAAATTCATTTGATTAAAGTCATTCCTACATCTGCTTGTGTACATTTTGATAAAACCTTTAAATGGTCCCACATTAGGAATTTGTTTTGACACATTTCTTATCAGGTTTCATCCAAATCTCTGCTCCCATATTTTGAATAATTGTGATTTTCTATTGTTAAAGCATCCAAATGACTCATATCCTCCTCTCTCCAACCTAAAATATTTTATATGTGCACACTCACCTTTAAGTTTCATTTAAAGATGTTGTTTCTATCGACTGGATCTTTAGATAGTTTCTTCTCCCTTGTGAGGCGACTTTACAGTTAACACATTAAAACCAGGCTCATGAGATGTATTTTCTTTTTGCAGCGGAGACGGCACCTCCAAACTTCCTTCAGAGGCTGCAGAGCTCCTCAGTGAGACAGGGCAGCCAGGTGAAGCTGGACGTCCGAGTCGCCGGTATCCCCACTCCTGTGGTGAAGTTCTACAGGGAGGGAGCCGAGATCCAGAGCTCGGCCGACTTCAGGATCCTCCAGGACGGAGACCTGTACAGTCTGCTGATCGCTGAGGCCTTCCCAGAGGATTCTGGGACGTATTCTGTGACTGCCACCAACAGCAGCGGACGGGCCACCTCCACCGCAGAACTGCTGGTTCAGGGTGAGGACCTCAGACAATTTATACCAACGCTTTCAATCTTTTTTGGTTGTTTGAATATAGACCTCTTACTTTCTGAGAGTAATCTTGATGTTGGATCCAGATCAGCCTAAACCTTCTGGTATTTTTGCTGCAGGTGAGGAAGTTGTACCGACTAAGAAAACCAAGATTATCGTGTCCACATCCCAAATGGCGACTTCCCAGACCAGAGTGCAGAGGGTGAGAGTCAGGGAGATCTGGACTTTAATCCAGATCACTCATCGTCTTTTCCACCAAATGAGCTCTGGTTCTTGAACTGGTTCTAAAGATCTTCGTCCACACAAGTCCACGCTGGTCGCCGTTCACATACACAGTAAACAGGAAGTAAAATGTCTCCTCCGCAGTGGGTTGGTTAGTTTCAGAAATAACTATGAGGAACGACGATGGTTGTAATGAATGATGTGTCTTTAAACGAGGACAGTAGTGAGAAGAAGAGCGATCACACTGATCACCTGTAACCTACCTGTAGAAAATGACGCTGATGACGTTTCGGTTTGCTCTTGGAAATCTGATATCTCTGGTCCTGACTCCTGAACCTATTTATGTTGGTCCAAATACTCTAAATTGAGCAGAACCCGTTCTATGTTGTTGGAAAAGGGAAAACTTACCACACAACGATTTTAGAAATGTAACAGATAAATATAATGAAATATTAATATAAATTAATGTTTCTTCCTCAGAAGGTGGAGGCCAGTTTCCAGGCCTCCGCCATGATGGAGATGCACGTCGAAGGAGGAATGATGACTCAGCATTTGGCTCACAAAACCCCTCCGCGGGTTCCCCCGAAGCCAACCTCCAAGTCACCACAGTCCTTTGTTTCCAAGGTGACGGGAGGACGCCAGCAGTCGCCTTCACCTGTCAGACACGTGAAAGGGCCGACGCCCACACCTGTCAGGTACGACTGCTGCCACTGAGTCAGCGAGACGGCGACCTGTTAACGACCGACATGATCAGATGTTTTATTAATGGAAAAAATTAATTTCCCTAACGTTACTTTGTGTGTCGTCTACAGACCCGTCTCTCCCTCCGCCCGACTTTCCGTCTCCCCCATCAGACCCGTCAGGTCTCCCATCATGACCAGGAAACAGGTGAGAACATTGACCAGTAGTTCACATCCGCACACTTCAGGGTCCGTTTTCCAAACTAATCCTCCTGCTGAAATAATAATGTCAATTTTAATTAATTATAAATGTAAAACGCTTTTACGTTTGTTGAGGAGGAAAAGTTTGTTTATTAATAAACAGAATAAAAAACGGCAGAACATTGTATAGAAAGCCAAAGCGACTGTATATACAATCACTGACTGTATATGAAGACGACCGGCGACTGTATATAAAGGTGATCAGAGACTGTATATGAAGACGATCAGTGACTGTATATAAAGATGATCGGCGACTGTATATAAAGACGATCACTGACTATATATAAAGGCAATCACTGACTGTATATAAAGACGACCGGCGACTGTATATAAAGGTGATCAGAGACTGTATATGAAGACGATCAGTGACTGTATATAAAGATGATCGGCGACTGTATATAAAGACGATCACTGACTGTATATAAAGACGATCACTGACTGTATATAAAGATGATCACTGACTGTATATAAAGACGATCAGTGACTGTATATAAAGACGATCACTGACTGTATATAAAGACGATCAGTGACTGTATACAAAGACAATCAGCCACTATATATAAAGACGATCAATGACTGTATATAAAGACGATCACTGACTGTATATAAAGACGCTCACTGACTGTATATAAAGACGATCACTGACTGTATATAAAGACAATCAGCCACTGTATATTAAGATGATCAGTAACTGTATATAAAGACAATCACTGACTGTATATAAAGACGATCAGCGTTCATACACCTCAGCCGGATGGAGACGCTCACTGCCCCCCCCCCCCGCGCCTCCTCTCACAGATATCTGCCGGTGCTGAGGTCTTGCCACCCTGGAAACGGGGAGACTTTGTGGCCGAGGCTGCCTACACCGGTCTGACCAGTATGAGCAGCGTCAGCAGCAGCACCCAGCTGCATATGGAGAAGCACTGGGAGCAGCAGGTCGCCGCCACCAGAGAGGTGAGGGTGCTGGAGTCTGTTTTAAGCTTTGTGGTGTGAACATGTGTCATGAGGAATGTTTGTTTGACTTTAGTTGCACCTGCAGGCTGTTTTTCCCTGTAAATCTACATGATGTCAGTGAACGCACTGTTAGGTGTGAGTTGACTAACGTGGTGTGATCATGTTCATGTGTCGATGTTGTGACTGTGTCAAGATAAGCTTGTGTCCCTGGACAACAAGAGCATCGCTGTGGCAACTGTAATGTAAATGTATCATTTACCAGACACAAACTGTAAAATATCATCAGATTTTCAACTATATGACGGCCCTTGAATGAATCATGTGACGTTCATGCCTGTCTGGAAAAATCCACTGAATATCGAAATCAGTAGATTATAGATTATGTAGATAAACATGGTACAATATTCTGCCATCACAGAACATCTCTGTCTTCCTGTCAGTCTTTAACCCGTTTGTTTCTCTCTGATGTCCTTATGCATGTTGTCATGGCAATAGAGCTGTTGATAGGTTGTATAATAATCGTTTTGGTCGAGTGACTCGCCGCTGTCCTCTCGCCATGGATGTCCTGAGATCTATGCGCTGCTTGTTGTGTCTCCAGGCTGAGGGAGGGAAAAAAGCCGGGGCGGTGGCCACTGTAGTGGCCGCTGTTGACCTTGCTCGTGTCCGTCAGCCTGTGCATGTCGAGAGCGGCCTGGCTGAAGAAGAGGAAGAGAAAGAGGAAGCTGTAGAGATGAGGCAGCAGGCAACTGCAGAGAAACTAGTTGCGGTGAAATCAGTGGCTGCTGAACCGCCGGCTGACGTCGCTGTGACCTCAGAGCAGCACAGAGTCCAGGTGTCGCAGGTCTGAGGAGCTTAGTGATGATACGAAATCTGTCAATGATAATATTGAAAATAGAGTCTCAACTTTTTAACCGCTCAATAAATTCTGTTGGTTGCTCCAGATTCAGAGAACAACAGAAATCTCCCCCCACGTGGACACTGGTCTGGCCCCGTCACCAGTACCACATTTTACAGTTTCTAAAGTTTCTGTTCCCAAACATGAACCGAGCCCCGAGGTAAGGAGCGGAGCCGCCGGCCCCCTGTCGCCTTCCACAAACCTCCATTTCATCTTTAACACACACAATCCTCTGTTTTGTGATGTGCTGTGATTCACTTTAACCTGATCCTCATCCTAAAACCTCTCATCGTGTTTCTCCTCCGAGGCCACGGCAGTGTCACGAACATCCACTCTTGAAAAAAACACAAACACCACAAAATACTAGTTTGTTTTTCTTTATCAAATCCGTACGGAACAACAATAGCTAACATCCACAGGGTCTAACACACAGTTATAGTTTGATATAAACGCAGGTATAGCTAGGTGTCGTCTGCGTAGAACATAAAACTTGTGTAGTGTAAAACTAGAATGTTAAACTTTTGGAAAATGGTTCCTAAAATGTGTATAATGTGAAAAATGTTATCATCAGTTTATATAGTAAATCTGAGAAAGTTTTATTTTGTGTAGATTTAGTTCTGTTTGAAAAATAATGATAAATGTTTCGAGGGGGTTTGTCAGGAAAACGTAAACTCAGAGTCTGCAGCGTTTGTCGATGGTGCGACTAACGATTCCCTCTTCGCTCATCACGACCAGCTCGTCTGTGATGATGGTTAACACTGTTGTCATTGGCTCGGTCAGGTGTCCATCGCCGGCTCTGCCATCGCCACCCTGAGGAAAGAGTTATCCTCCCCCGCCGCTCCCAGACACGTCATCAAGCCCGTCAAGTCTCCCAGTCCGTCCCGCAGGGCGGCGGCAGTGGAGGTGCGAGTGACAACGGAGCCCCTCCCCCCGCCCTTTAAAGATGTCAGATATCAGAGTCAGGTTGAGGTGGGCGGGGCTTACGCAGTCAGTGAAGAGGAGTTTGAGGACTGGGAGCCTCAGGTTGGTCCGATGTCCCCTTCACTGTCATCCTCCCTTCACTTCTCCCATTTTAGCCCCCTTGGAGAATCCTCTTCTTCTTCCTGTCTTCACCTGTCGACCCCTCCATCTTCCTGCAGGGTTTTTTATCTGTTCTCAATGCCACCCCCTCCTCCATCCTCACAGAAACTCAGCTGAGAAACGCCATCTGGTTTGACATGTGTCGTTGTTCTTCCTCAGGAGGCGGTTGCAGTGCCCACAAGAGCCCAGGAGCCTGTTGTCCCACCCACGCTGGTCGCTGTAAGTTCTCTTCACTGTCCACTTCCTGTCTCCTGCTTCAAAATAAAACTGAGTCGTTCCAACAGCACGGCTCTGTGGGTGACAGTGTTGGTCCAGCTGAACTATTTACATTTGTGTCGGGATCCCCAGAGGATGAATTGTTCTGACTTTAGTGATTCTCTGACTTTACGTCTAGCGCTATCATCAGGTCAGATTTTACTTAAACTCATAATCACATACCTGCAGATCTAGTTCCCATCAGCCCCAGCTTGACGACTGGAGAGCGTTAGCATGAATGCTACATGTTTTTAATTTGCAGAGCAGATTTGAAGGAGTTTTCTGGCCCCTCTAGCATTATAGACACATTATCATCCCCAGATCAAACTGGCATGATTTTGTCTCCTGCGGAAGAAAACATCAGTATCGACTGAAGGGTGAAGAGTTTGTGTGAACGTGTCTCTGTTTTGTGTTCAGGGCCTCAACAACGTGACAGTGACGGAGGGCGAGCCGGTGACCCTGCAGTGCCACATCAGCGGTCAACCTGCTCCAGCCATCATGTGGTTCAGAGAGGACTACAAGATTGAGAGCTCCATTGATTTCCAGATCAGCTATGAGAACGGATTCGCCCGGCTGATGATCCGCGAGGCGTTCGCTGAAGACAGCGGCCGCTTCACCTGCACCGCCACCAGTGAAGCGGGAACCGTCAGCACCTCCTGCTACCTGCTCGTCAAAGGTAGTGACTGAGTCGTAGTAACCAAAGTAATTGAGAGAAATAGTTAAACAGTGTAACTATTCACTGAAATATCTCATATGATTTATTTGGTCTTGGATTGACGTCGTCTCTGTGTTGACCTCAGTAACATTTGATAAAAATAATGCAGTAATATTCCTTTAATAAACATACAGAGTCTTAATTCTCTTGTGCAGAGCAGCAGTGTTTGTTCACCATCCCTGTTGGGAACGGTCCTATAAATATGTATAAAATGTATCAGAGATGTGACGGAAATTATCTCTTTTTGTTGTTGCCCATTAAACATGGGAGACTTGCTGTTGATGATTCTTAAAAGTAAAACTGATGCAGTGTTGATTGTGATACAGTCAAGTCAGTGAGTTGATTTTAGAAGTAAATTAACCTGAAAGTATGGAAATCAAGCTGAAAACTGAAAACACAGATCAGGTTCAGGTTTGATGAAGATTGAGAATTAATTCCTAATTCAACCTTTCCCCTCAGTCGTAGTGTCAGAAGACATTGAGAGCAGAGAGGAGACGGCTGTCACTGAAATTGGAATCACACAAGAGAAAACGTGAGTCACATTTATATCTACCTGACCATCTGGAATGGCCTCGGTTAAGACAGGTATGTTTCCACATCTGTAGTGTTTGATGGAGATGTGGCTTCTGTTCAGTGTTGCCGTGGAGACAAAGGAACAGGTGGTGGCAGAGGTGACTACAGGAGAGTCCGCTGCTCCCTTCTTCATCAAGAAACCCACCGTTCAGAAGCTGGTGGAGGGAGGAAGCGTCTTCTTCGAATGCCAGGTCGGAGGAAACCCCAGACCTCACATCATCTGGAAGAAGAGTGGCGTGCCACTTACCACGGGATACAGGTTCGAAACCTTGGGTCCAGTCAGTTGGTTCCCAGTTAAGAAAAAAACTCATTCAAGTTTGAGGTTTGTTATCAACCTCAGTGTTCTTGATACAGTAACTACAGGATGTAAACACACCGAAAGAATCATTTCAACTCGAGCTGCGATGATAAATCAATTAATCGATCTGTTGAATATTTATCAGCAAATCGATTTTTTTACACATTTTCTTCAACAAAAATTACAGATTTCTTTGTTCAGCTTCTTTAACGAGAACATTTTATGCTCTTCTGTCTTACATTTTTGGAAAATGAATATATCCTTTCATTATTTAAAATATTGAATTATTGTGTTCAGAGTAGAGCCCGACCAATATGGAACTTTGGGGGCTGATGCCAATATTAGGTAGTAAAGCTAAAACTATATTTTTATTTGCCATCAGATACAAAGTCGCCTACAAGAAGGAGACTGGAGAATGCAGATTGGAGATCTCCATGACCTTTGCTGATGATGCTGGAGAATACTCCATCTTTGTCAAAAATCCTCATGGGGAAGCCTCAGCCTCTGCTGGCTTGCTGGAGGAAGGTATCAGCATCCTTTTGTTTCTCCATTCAGGGAATTTGATCATATCTGAATTCCGGTCTTCAGATAGTATCTTCTATTTAGAGAACCGTTTGAATGTATTCAACAAAACTTTGTTGGATCAGTGGCTCACAGTGTTTCTGTCTTAACAGAGGAATATGAAGCCTACACGAAGCAGCTTGACGTGACGTTTAAAAGTCATGTGACGACGACAGTGGTTCAGGAGCCATCTGTGGTCGTGAGTCAATACGAGCTGGAACAGAGGAGGATGACGACCCCCATGAGCTTCATCTCAGAAACAGTACGCTCTTTCTAAAGATCCACAGTCTTGCAATAACAAGAGAAGTCGCAGTAATTCCATTTTCGTATTTCATGTTGAACATTAAAAACGTTTTTCTGCAGGAATTCCTTGTTTCAGCCTTTGAAGAGAGGATCATCCATGAGATTGAGCTCCGTATCATGAGGATTACCTACAGAGAGCTGGTGACAGAGGATGGAGAGGTCGAGGTGACTTCAGCAGAAGAGGAAGCAATGCAGCCGGCCTTTGACACTCCGGTCAAACACTACAGGATCGTGGATGGAATGGGTGTCACTTTCCATTGCAGGATGGCTGGAGAGCCTCTGCCAAAGGTAATGAGTGTAAAATGTTGCCAAAAAACACCATGTCATCGGAAAAAATCTTGTCAGACATGAGAAAATTAGCATTTTTCTATCGTTTTTGGTTTGTGGCTCAAGCTTTTGGTTATTTTGCCATGTCATTGCTGCGGGCTTTCTTAAACGACATTATAATTTTAGGTTGTGTCCATTAAAACTAGGTGCAAGTAGGATTCTTTGTACTAAGGACCTTATTCATGGTGTATCTTTAAAATTGAACTTGACTTAACTCAACAAAAAAACAATGACTTTACTTTATATCACAATGATTGTGGTTTAACTCAAAGGGTTACTCATTGTGGCCATTCTTTGGCCAAGTATCAGTATAACACTGTATTTGCATTTTTCTTACTTTTTTGGAGAGGATGTATTTACAAAGAAAAGCTTAAAAACATCTGTAGTACCTGATACTGAGAAGTTACGGTTGTTCATTTATCAGATTGCTTGGTACAAAGACGGTCAGCGCATCAGACCTGGTGGCCGTTACCAGATGGAGGTTCTTCAGGATGGACGAGCCAGCCTCCGCCTGCCTGTGGTGCTACCAGAGGATGAGGGCGTGTACACCGCCTTCGCCACCAACATGAAGGGAAATGCCGTCAGCTCTGGGAAGCTGTATGTGGAGCCGTCCGGAGCTGTAACACCTCAGAGATTCACACCACAGCCAGCAATGCAGAGGATCAGGTAAGAATTGATGTTCTCCAACTGCTGAGTGTGGTTTACGTCCCAGAACATTTTAGCTGGAGCATTAAGCAGCTAAAGAACCAGGTATTTTCTTTAGGAGTTGGTGGAAACCAGAGGCATAACAATTTAAAAGGTGGTAAAAAAGTCAGCTGTATTTATAAGTTGTTTTTGCTACCCTGCCTCACCAAAAGAGGTTCAGACAAGTGAAAAAATACCTTGCTACTGGCTCCAGTTATACACATCCACTACAAAGAAGACTCCTCCATCAGCACATTTCAAACTGAAAACATCCTAATGCTTTTTCAGTACAAATATCTCCTTGATACTGATGACTCTGCTCTTTTCTAAGGTCCACCTCTCCTCGTTCTCTGAGCCGCTCACCCGGACGTTCCTCCAGCCGTTCTCCCGGACGTTCTCCTGCCCGCAGGCTTGATGAGACCGATGAGGCTCAGCTGGAAAGACTCTACAAACCTGTGTTTGTCATTAAACCTTCCTCAATAAAGTGCTCCGAGGGGCAAACTGCCAGATTTGACTTGAAGGTTGTTGGCAGACCCATGCCCGACACATACTGGTTCCACAATGGTAAGAAAAACAGGGTTCAACATATTCTAGGAATCCACCTTGACCAGTTGCTTCTGCCACTTGTAAAACCATTTATCCTTTTCCCAGGACAACAAGTTGTCAATGACTACACCCACAAGATAGTGATTAAAGAGGACGGTATTCAGTCCCTGATCATTGTCCCAGCCATGCCACAAGACTCTGGAGAGTGGACAGTCGTCGCTCAGAACAGAGCTGGACGGACTTCTGTGTCTGTAAATCTTACTGTTGACGGTAAGTCCGCGTCGCAGATTTATTACACAAGATCAGATGACTTTGAAGTAAGTATCTGTAATTAAATCCTGTAATGTTCTTTATCGTATTTCACCATCCACAGCACAAGAAAGCCTAGCTCGGCCTCAGTTTGTTGAAAAGCTGAAGAACATCACAGTAAAGCAGGGCACTCTGGTTGAACTGGCTGTCAGAGCCATTGGAAATCCCCTGCCTGATATTGTCTGGCTGAAAAACAGTGACATTATTTCACCACGCAAGCACCCACATATCAAGTATGTATCTTTAATTATAGCTATGGATGACTTTCTAACACTTTAAAACTGCTTTGTAAAATGGTTAATGCCCAGATCAATAAATTTGAACGATTACAAAATTTCAGGATCGACGGTACTAAAGGAGAGGCCAAATTCCAGATCCCATCTGCATCAGGCTCGGACAGTGCCTGGTACACAGCTACAGCCATTAACAAGGCTGGCAGAGACACCACTCGCTGCAGAGTCAACGTGGAGGTTGGCTTCACTGCCCCTCAAGCTGAGAGGAAGCTCATTATTACCAAAGGAACATACAAGGCCAAGGAGATCGCAGCTCCAGAGTTGGAGCCCCTTCATCTGCGATATGGTCAAGAGCAGTGGGAGGAGGGAGACCTTTATGACAAAGAGAAGCAGCAGAAACCAATGTTCAAGAAGAAGCTGACCTCTATCAGAATGAAGCGTTTCGGTCCTGCTCACTTTGAGTGCAGACTGACCCCTATTGGTGACCCCACCATGGTTGTGGAGTGGCTACATGATGGCAAACCCCTGGAAGCCGCTAACAGGTTGCGTATGGTCAATGAATTTGGTTACTGCAGCCTTGACTATGAAGCTGCGTATGCTAGAGACAGTGGTGTTATCACCTGCAGAGCCACAAACAAGTTTGGTGTCGACCAAACATCAGCAACTCTGATCGTCAAGGATGAGAAGGGTCTTGTTGAGGAAACACAACTTCCTGAAGGCAGGAAGGGAGCGCACAGAATTGATGAGATAGAACGCCTGGCTCATGAGAGAGGCCCTACAGGAGTCAGTGCTGATGAAGATTCTGAGAAGTCCAAACCTGAAATTGTCCTTCTTCCCGAACCAGCCAGAGTGCTGGAAGGCGACATTGCACGATTCCGCTGCAGAGTGACCGGTTATCCAGCACCTAAGGTTAACTGGTACCTTAACGGACAACTTATCCGCAAAAGCAAGAGATACAGACTTCGGTATGATGGTATTTACTATTTAGAGATTGTTGACATCAAGTCCTACGACTCAGGAGAGGTGAGAGTGGTTGCAGACAATCCTTTGGGCACAACTGAGCACACTGTGAAGCTGGAGATCCAACAGAAAGAGGACTTTAGATCTGTCCTGCGCCGTGCTCCAGAACAGAAGACTGCAGAGGCTTCACATGAGCCTGGCAGAATCGGATTTGATGTTGTGAAGGTTGACCAACCTGGCGATGCTGCACAGGACAGGGAAGTTGTTAAGCTTCGTAAGACACAGAGAGTTGTTCACGAAAAAACATCGGAGGAATCTGAAGAGCTGAAGGGCAAATTCAAGCGTAGGACAGAGGAAGGTTTCTATGAGTCAATCTCCGCTGTGGAGCTCAAGTCTCGCAAGAAGGATGAGTCTTATGAGGATCTACTAAAGAAAACGAAGGAGGAGCTGCTTCATCGCATGAGAGAAAAAGAGGAGGCTGAGAGGAAGAGAATGGAAGAACAGGGCAGTGTCACAATCCCCACAATCAAACCAGAGAGGGTCCAACTATCCCCTAGCATGGAAGCACCTAGGATCCTGGAACGCATTGCCAGCAAGACCGTTGCGCCAATGGATGAGGTTCGTTTCCGATTGAGAGTCGTTGGCAGACCAGAACCTGAGTGCCAGTGGTTCAAGAACGGCATTCTGCTGGAAGAGTCGGACCGTATTTACTGGTACTGGCCTGAGGACCATGTGTGTGAACTGGTGATCAGAGATGTCACAGTCGAGGATTCTGCTAGCATCATGGTTAAAGCCATGAATGTTGCTGGGGAGTCTTCGAGCCATGCCTTTCTTCTTGTGCAAGGTATAACCTCTTTATATATCAGATTTCTTCATTAGCATTGTCATTGTCTTTGTCCTGTTTTGTAAGCCTTGCATCTTATTTTCTCATTACAGCCAAGTTGGCAATTAACTTTACCCAAAACCTGACGGACACTAGTGCCAACGAGAAGGACACAATGGTGACCTTTGAGTGTGAAACTAATGAACCTTTCGTCAAAGTCAAGTGGCTCAAGAACAACATGGAGATCTTTTCGGGAGACAAATACAGAATGCACTCAGACAGAAAGGTCCACTTCCTGTCTGTGCTAATGATTGAAATGAGGGATGATGCTGAATACACTTGTTTGACTGTAGACGATGAGAACGTCAGGACAAGTGCAAGGCTCAATGTAGAAGGTAATCTCTACACTCTAAATCTTCCCACCTCAAGTTTTATTTGGTCCTTCTTGGGTAGACTGGTAGATAATGGCTCTTGATATTGTTTTTTATCCAGGCGCTGCCCTGGAGCTCATCAAACACTTGGAGAACATTGAGGTACCAGAGACCTACGCTGGAGAGTTTGAGGTTGAGCTGTCTCGTGAGGACGCTGAGGGAAACTGGTTCTTCAAAGACAAGGAGCTCTCTCCTAGCAGTAAATACGTAATGTCCTCCCGCCGAGGAAGACACACCCTGTCTGTCAAGGATGTCAGGAAAGACGACCAGGGCAAATACACCTTTGTATGTGGCGATCTGAGGACCAGTGCCTCGCTGAAGATGAAATGTAAGCAACTTTACTTGGTGAAGTATGTTTGGGCTTTGGTTCACCCACTGTAACCATAGCTTTTTATAAAAGCATTTTCAAGCTTCTCCTTGGGAATTAGTTGCAATGAGTTCTGGTATTGTGGGAAATTGTCCAAATTGCTAAAGTACTTCAAGTTCTGCAAAGCTCAACATTTGGCTCTCCATTGTCATCATCTGTACTATGGCTGTTTTACCTTATGTTGCATGTTGTGTTTTAGTTATTGATAACTAGAGTGATGTGATCATAGTGAGGTTTCTCCACCTATAGTGCGCCCAGTAACCCTGATGCAGCCACTGACTGACCTCACAATCTGTGAGGGTGACATCGCTCAGCTGGAGGTGAGGTTCTCCCAGGAGAACGTCGAGGGAACCTGGATGAAGAATGGCCAGGCCATTTCCGCCTCAGACCGCATCCACATTGTAATCGACAAACTGGTTCACAAGCTGCTGGTAGAGAACGTCAGCAGAGAAGATGCTGCTTCCTACTCTTTCGTGGTTCCGGTCCAGGATATCTCCACCTCAGGCAAACTCAATGTCCAATGTAAGAGTCAGAGTTGGACAGATAGATAGATTAACTTTATTGAGTCCACCTGGGAAATTGCAGTCAGATCCAAGTGTTAAATAACTGTTCTGTCACTTTGAATGTCTCTGATCATCATTTTTTGTCTTTCCTTGCAGCTATTGACATTTTAGTCCCTCTGAAGGATGTGTCCTCCGTTGAGGGCACCAAAGCTGTTCTGGAGGCCAAGATCTCTGCTCAGGACATATGCTCAGTCAAATGGTACCACAACGACAAACTGCTGACGCCCAGTTACCGAATCCAGACGGTGGCAAAGGGATCCAAGCAGCGCCTGGTCTTCACCAGGACCTACGCCTCTGATGAAGGAGACTACAAACTGGTAGTCGGCAAGGTCGACACCAGCTGTAACCTGACTGTCGAACGTAAGAGTGATTTGATTATCCTCTGTTCCTAGTTTTAGGTTCCACTTCATGTTCTAACCATGTGGCTGTTATTACAGAGGTTCACATTGTGAGGGACATGGAGGACAAAGTGTGCTCCGAGTCACAGAATGTCACCTTCAACGTTGAAGTGTCTCACCCTGGAATCGACCCGGTCTGGATGTTCAAGAACCAGCAGCTCAAACCTGGACCCAAACACAAGATGGAGTCCAAGGACAAGGCTCACTCTTTGACTGTCATCGACACCATGAAGGACGAGGAGGGCCAGTACACGTTCCATGCTGGTGAAAAGACATCGAGTGCCAAGCTCTCTGTCTCTGGTACGTCACATATTTGCGTGGGTGTGTGCTTGTGGATGTACAACTGAACATTTGTTCCATTGTTTCTTGTAGACTTTATTCCAGACTGAGTTTCTAACTCAGTCTGGAACTCAGAGTAACATTTCTGATGTTGTATGAAACATGGTCAGATCGTGGATGTCGCTCTGTTGCCTCAGAATCATGGTACTAACTGTTTCCTTGTTCGGCCACTAGGTGGCGCCATCACACGCCCCCTGCTGGATGTGACGGTGGCAGAGTCTCAGTCAGCTGAGCTGGAGTGTGAAGTAGCCAACGCAAACGCTGAGGGAAAGTGGCTGAAGGAGGGTCAGCCCGTGGACTTCAATGAGAACGTGGTGAGCGAGGTGAACAGAGCCGTCAGGCGCCTTGTCATCGCCATCACCAGACCGCAAGACGTCGGAGAGTACACCTACCAGGTGGCCAACTCCAAAACCACCGCCAACCTCAGGGTGGAGGGTAAGCACCAGCTACTCGCTGTACATATTCAGTGTCGTGTTATGACACGTGGTGGTGATTGAAGATGATGCACATACTGACACAAAAAAATTACAAAGGTTGTTTATGACAATAACATAAAAACACAATTAACACGATAATATACAGAAAAGTGGGTAAATAATTTAATAATCAATAGTTGGGAGCAGAGTTAGACTCTCCTCAACCTAATGTGATACTGAACTGTATGATGGTGTACAAAATTCAGTAATAATATTAAACATTATAATTATAAGGATAAAATGTGACTTAAGTTATAAAAGGTACAAAGTACAATTGACGGTTTGACCAGATTTTAAACATCACTGGACATCAATGAGGAAAATTTAAGTAAAACTATTAAAAATTATAGAAAAATTTATTGGAATAAAAAAAACTCAAGAATAATATAAAACAATAGTTAAACAATATAAGGAGGGATTTAAAATGATCTGAAAATTGAACTGTTAGCAAAAAGTTAAAGTTTCAGTTAAAGTTTCAAAGCTTATGACTTTTATTTTGCTTTTTTTTTTAATTCCTACTCCCTTGAGGATGAACCCTGTTAGTTTGACCAATTGAACCATTTCTAGTAGGTCAAACTTAGCTTCATAGAACTTATTGTTGCGTTGATACTGAGCTCCTGTTTCCATCTTGCAGCAGTGAAAATCAAGAAAACTCTCAGAAACCAGACGGTGACGGAAACCCAGGAGGCGGCGTTCACGCTGGAACTCACCCACCCCGACGTCAAAGGGTCCCAGTGGATCAAGAACGGTGTGGAGCTGCAGAGCAGTGAAAAGTACGAGATCACTTCGGACGGCATGGTCCAGACCCTGAGGGTGAAGAACTGCAACACGCAGGATGAGTCCGTTTATTCCTTCAAATTGGGAAAACTGTCTGCCAACGCCAGGCTCAACGTGGAGAGTGAGTGTCACTGATTCACTGTGACATGGTGTCTTTTTTTCTCTGCACAAGCCCAAATTATTATTTGTAACTTGTTTTTGTTTAAAAAAAAATCAAATATCGTCAGCTTGGAACAAAGGTTTTACTGTTTTGCATTTTCCTATTTCAACTTTTTAAAACTTTCTGTGGCCTGTTTCTGTGGCTTGTTTCTGCAGCGATCAAGATTGTGAAGAAGATAAAGGACGTGACATCACTGTTGGACGGCACCGCCTCCTTTGAGATGAGCCTGTCACATGACAACATCCCCGTCAGGTGGATGTTTAAAGGTGCAGAGCTGAAGTCGAGCGACAAGTGTAAGATTCTGTCGGAGAGGAAAGCTCACAAGCTCGTCCTGCAGAACGTGGACAGCAGCGCCGCAGGGGATTACACCGCAATGGTTGGACACCTGCAGAGCAGCGCCACACTCACTGTGGAGGGTACGTGACACCTTATTCATAATGAAAAAGTTCCAGCACATCATTTAATAATGTACGTATTTCCTTTCTGTAATTTAGTAATTTAGTGCAATTACAAATTTATTAGTAGTGTTTTAAGCGATCACATTTCTCATCACACAAAAACATAACTAGAAATGTTAATAAATACTGTAATTTATAGCGTTTTTGTGAAATTTTACTATAACAATTTAACAACCCTAACCCTAACCCTGCATTGAAAAAATCCCCTTAATCATTAAAATAAATTTGATCAATTGATATAACACACATCCATCTTACTCTTGTAGTTAGTGTATAAAACATTTTACATTTTACAAACATTTTACTTGCAGTTTTACAGGAAATTTTACATTTTGTAATTAATGATGATGATAATCGTTTTGTTATTATCTGTAACTAGTATTTTTTTAAATAAAAAATATAGATTTGCTCATTTATTATAAAAATTTCATCAAGCAGTTTTACATTTTTCAAAGTAAAATTTTGAAAATGAAATAACTTTACTTTAATTAAAAGTAAAAAGTTAAATATTTAAAATGATATCAGCTGAATTAGCCAAACATTATTATTCATATTTGAATTTAAATCACACATTTTGTTGTAACTTGTTTTTCAATTCTTCGCTTAAAATTGTCCAAATTAAAAAATTGCTTGACTTTTATTTTGTAATGTTTCTATTGTTTTATTTATTTATTATTCATTCAAAAAAATAACTACGTTTTAGTTTTATGTCATTCAAAACATAAGTTTTCTAATTTGTGCATACTAAATTTTTGTGGAATCATTTGGCTTCAGCTCTAATAATTCATCTAATTCTAATTCCATCTGACTCAATTTGTCCCATTAGCTCTGCGAGTCACCAAACCCCTGAAGAGCGTGAAGGTCCCGGAGACGCAGGTGGCCACGTTCGAGTGTGAAGTCTCTCACTTCAACGTACCGTCCACGTGGCTGAAGGACGGCGTGGAGATCGAGATGAGCGACAAGTTCAGGATCGTGGTTCAAGGAAAACTCCACCAGCTGAAGATCATGAACACCAGCAGGGACGACTCTGCAGAGTACACCTTCGTCTGCGGGAACGACCGAGTGTCCGCCACGCTCACCGTCAGCCGTAAGCATGAGTTCAATCAAGTTCCGTCAAATAACGTTGCATAGTGCGACAGAAAAAGGTGGCCTGTCTCTCAAGGTCTAAGACTTAAAAAAAACATTAAATTAAAAAACATTTCTGAAGCACATACAAATTGGAATTTGTAATTAGATACTATTTGAAATATTTTTAAATTAGGAATTTTGTATATTCTAATTTAAAAATCAGGTTACAAATTAAACCAAACTTAATTTGAAGTGAAAGAAGAGGAGAACAGTAGCAGATTACATTGTTGTATGTGACCTTGTTGTATTTAGAAAATGTAATGACCAATGTCGGATAAATCTAGTTCAGGGTTTTAGTGTTTGATCCAAGCTCGTTGTTCCTCTGTAGCCGTCATGGTCACCTCCATGCTGAAGGACCTGAACGCTCAGGAGAGAGACACCATCACCTTCGAGGTCACCGTCAACTACGAGGGCATCACCTACAAATGGCTGAAGAACGGCGTGGAGGTCAAGTCGTCAGACAGATGTCAGGTCCGCAGCCGCCAGCTCACGCACTCGCTCACCATCCGAAATGTTCACTTTGGAGATGGAGGAGAGTACCAGTTTGTCGCCGGCTCCGCTGCCTCCGTGGCAAACCTGTTTGTCGAAGGTAAAGTTGGACAAATACAGAAATGTCCTGAACAATACGGAAATATCAAGAACTTCAAAATGCAACACAGATGATGTAAAAAAAATTTGTTGTGTGAAATCCAGCCTGTGTTTTACATTTGGAGATAATTGTTTTTGTTGTTTCCAGCTCGTGTGATTGAATTCACCAAGAAGATCAAGGACATAAAGATCACAGAGAAGAAGAAGGCGATTTTTGAATGTGAGGTTTCTGAGCCAAATATCCAGGTGATGTGGATGAAGGACGGTCAGGAGCTGGACGTGTCTGAAGAACGGTGCGTCTTCACGGACACTTCACACTCTGATTGCACCTGGGATTGACGCCTGCTGCTTGTTCCTCGCGGACGTGCACTGAAGCTTTTTCAAATAGTTAATAATGGGCTGTTGTGTCGTGTTCTCAGGTACATCGTGACAGCAGAGAAGTACGTTCACCGACTAATGATCCAGACGGTTCGAATGTCAGATTCCGGAGACTATTCAGTGGTGGCCGGGTCAAGCGTGTCCAAAGCCCAGCTGACCGTGGAGGGTCGTGACATCCGCATCTCCGAACCTCCTGAACGGGAAATTACGGTGAGACAGATGTCAACTTTATTAAAACAAAACGTTGAGATGACTTTTCTCTGTTCCTGAAGAAACATTTTAACCCATCATCAACGTGAACTGATGTTCTCAAGCCAAGAGGAGATGAAAGCATGGACGATAAACATGACTTTAGTTTATCAATTAATCGATCAATAACATTTTATTTGTCTAGCCCATATTCACTAATCACAATTTGCCTCATAGGTCTTAACAAGCTGTACATGGTGCGTCATCCTCACAGAAACATCTGAACCTTTCTCCTCTCTGTCCAAGGTTCTGGAGAAACAACGATCGACCTTCGAGTTCGAGGTGAACGAGGACGACGTGGAGGGTCGCTGGCTGAGGAACGGCGTAGAAATCCAGATCTCGGTGGAGGAAAGGTTCAACTATGTGGCCATCAGGAAGCTGCACCGCCTCACCATCTCCGAGACCTACAGGAGCGACGCTGGCGAGTACACCTTTGTCGCTGGCAAAAACAGGAGCACCATGCACCTGCGGGTCAACAGTAAGTGAAGGGATCATATTTAAATTGAAGTCACCTAGGTGTTGCTCAAAACTGAGTTCAGCAACTGCAGTGTTTGAATATTATCTAGAATCAATCCATCTTGGCGGAGATAAAGATCATGTGACCTTAAAAACATTCTTCAAGCTTTTCATTCAAACCCTGAAGAAAGTGACAACTGTTCTCCTCTCCCCTGATCACTTACTCTTTTGTTTTCTGTTCAGTCCCAGAGCCTCCTCAGATCCTCCGCCACATGGAGCCCCAGTCGGTGGAGGCCGGTAAGCCGGCTCGCTTCTCAGTGCAGGTGAGCGGTGTCCCTCAGCCTCAAGTCTTCTGGTACAAAAACTCTCAGGCTCTGTCTCCGGGCTTCAAGTGCAAGTTCCTCCACGACGGTAATGAGCACACGCTGCTGCTGATCGAAGTTTTCCCCGAAGACGCCGCTGTCTACAATTGCGAGGCCAAGAATGACTATGGCACCGCCACGAGCACCGCGGCACTCAACGTTGAAGGTACGGCAGGAAGTTACACCTGTGGGACAAACAGGAGCAGGAAATGTTTCAGACCAGCAGGACGTGTTTAACACAGGTTTGTGTGTTTTAGTGTCGGAGGTGGTTTCTCCGGACTCAGCTGCTCCCGTTGCTCCTCCTGTCGTCATCTCGCCCATCGCTAGTACATCGGCCCACGAGGGAGAACCGGCTCGCTTTCAGTGCAGAGTCCGAGGAGACGGTGAGAAAACGAAAGACTTAATCTAATGCGTGAAAAGACGGACACTACAGAGCCTGATGTTTCCCTCAGGAGGAGGTGTAGACCAAACACTGAGATAAAAGAGAGAAAACATATTTATTTGTAAGAAATCATCAGATTTTAATTATCATCCTGTTTCCCAGCATCAGAATTATCAGGACAAAGAAAAATATCTGGTTCAAAGTCAAAGCTATGAGACGCTTGAAGGAGAGAAGTGAACTACAACTCCCATGGTGCATTTCAGTCAGACACACACAGTCCCAGAGCTTAAAACACAGTCTGGCAGTATTCAGAACTGTCTGCCATCTAGAACATGAAGCTCCGTCACCTCCATCACCTCCGTCACCTCCGTCACCACTAACTCTCCTCTGTCCAGATGTGAAGATCAGCTGGTTCCACAGGGTGAAGGAGATCAAGCAGTCTGACTTCTTCAGGATGTCTCAGTTTGATGACAGCTGTCAGCTGGAGATCTCCAGGGTGTACCCGGAGGACGAGGGCGAGTACAGCTGCATGGCCACGAACGGCGCTGGCACCGCGTCCTGCTCCGCCACGCTCACATTGGACGGTAAGTTTGTTACTTTGTTGAGTTCGTCTTTGTTGTAGTTTTGTGTCTTTGCGGCGGATTTTCTCATGTGAAGCAGCGAGGAGTGACAATGTGGCAGATGCTCTGAGATGAATGTAGATCTAATCAAACACATCAAACATGAAACAAACCCGTCGACAAACTGCTTCCTTTCAGGGCAAATGCAAATGGTCGACATTCCTGCTGAGACTCACGTCTCCACGCGCCTGACCAGTCTAAAGAAACTGTCCATTGGCCAAAAGCCAGTTTTCATCCAGCCAATCACAAGCTGCAAAGTGCCACTCGGCGAGGTGGCCCGCTTTCATGCATTAGTTTCCAGCATACCGAAGCCCGACATAAGCTGGTTCCACAACCGGCAGCCGGTTCGGCCTACCAGGAACATAGTATTCCACTTTGATGAGGTGACGAACACCGCCACCCTCATCATCGTTGATGCATTCTCTGAGCACGCCGGGCAGTACACCTGCAGGGCAGCTAATCCTGCCGGAGAGGCCGCGTGCTCCGCCACCCTCACAATTACCAAAGAAGAAGGTAACCTTTGGCTCTGTCTGCTGCCTCCAGATTCCCCCTGACATCACCCATTTCTCCTACTGTGAGATTAATTCACCCTCCTGAAGGGCTGTCCCAAACCCACCCACAACCTCAGCTTCCCATTTTGTTTCAGTGCGTTTAATACTTTTAAAAACTCCGGTTCAACCAGGAAAGACTATCTGAATTCAGAAATACCTTTTTCAACAGTGTGAATACTTTGAACTTTTCTCAAAGTGTAAAAAACTAAAAAAAAGAGAACTTGATCTCTCAGACTAATCCCCTGTTCCTCAGAGACGAACCACTTCACTCACACCCAACCTTGGATCATCACCCTCCTCACCCTCCTCTCTTGTCCTGCTCGGTGTGATAACCTTCCTGTCGTACCTCCTCCCTCCAGGAAAATCAAACCTCTCTCCATTCAGGGTTTCTGTGTGATGTAATGTCTGCGTCACTCACTGTTTTCACCTCGTTCCTACAGACGTCCTGAGTTTACACTGTTTGACTTCTCACCTCAGAATCTACTTCCTGTAAACTTTAATCTCTTGAGTGAAATTAAGCTCTCGTTGCTCTGTAGTACTAATGTCAACAACGCAGCAGAATCGTTCACTCTTGAACGATTCTCGTTCACTCTTGATCTTAGAAACAGCCTCTCAGGGTCTTTATCAGCAGACACTGAAGGATCAGATTACGTCATGTGACCTACATGTAAGTATGAAGCCTTATTCACATGACAACTGATCCGACACCATCCACTGACATGGATATGGTTGAAAGTCCGACTGATACATATTTTTGGAGCCGATACCAGAATTTGGTAAATAAACAAAATTTCTAATACCGATATATTGGCCTATATATATATAAAAGAGGGTTAGGTTTAGGGTAATTATCATATATTCCTAAGAAACCTTTTGAGCAACTATTGCTTAAATTTCCTTGTTTCGTAGAATGTCTGATGAAAATAAAAAAGAAAAGCAGGTGGAGTGTCTCTGTATGAGAGTGTTGTGTATGGCTGTGAGAGAAGGTTGAAGACCTTCAGCAGATCAGTGGTTAAATATCGTCTCTCTGCTTCACAGTGACTCACGTCAGAGACCAGATCGAAGCCAAGATCGAGGAAGAAGTCAAAGGTAAAGACACGACAGACTTCTGAGCATCATACAGTATATCACAGACACTTGCTCGCTGTTACACAGGAGAAGCAGACAGATCTCTGTTTGATTCTTCTCGTCTGAAGTAGCGTGTGAGCGGCTCGCTGTGGTCCGAGCTCCGGCTCAGTGAACAGGGTTTGAGCTGGAGACACTGTGGAGATGTATGGGTGCATGCAGTATGGAATTCACAGACTACTTATAGAGTTTCTAAATGTGTCATTATGTTGAACTGTCCCTTTTAAAATGATCTTTGAATTTCCACAGTTGCATGTCATCTGTTGTCATCATGTGTTTTGATAGAAACTGTTATTCTACCTGCTGGTACTATTCCATGTTTCCTTCCAGACGAGCACAGATGGAACTTGCTTGTCCGGGTTTTTGACACTTGCGTTTGCATCCTAGAGTTCGCTTCATTTTGGCATGAAGTTTCCTCTGATCTTTTCCCAGAAAAGGTGCAGGTTGTGTATCTTTTAAAGCTCCCAGATTTGAAATGCCCTTTAAAAGATATGGAGGTTTACTGCATCTGGAACTGATCCCTTCCTCCTGCAAAATATTCCTTAGCCTGGCTTGCAGATAGTGGGATGTGATTCCTGTGGTTTGCATTTTAAATAACAAACTATATTAGTTCGAATAAACGCCTTCTCACCCAATTTTCATTTGTTAAAGTTTTGGAATATGATATATGGTCTGGAGAGCTCTGCTTCTTATTGATACTAGTGCATCATTTATTTCCTCTTAAGTTTAAGGATTAGAAAGGGCGTTTATTCTCCTGTCTGCAAGTCAGGTAAGGGATGTTCTACTATAAAGCCAAAGCAATCATCAAAAAGTAAAACGAGCGAATGTTAGCAGCACATCTTGGAAATATGCCTTTTTTATAATAATAAAATAATTTATGTTTTGAAGAAATTTCCACAGAAGAAGGATCAAAACTTCCTGCAGGTTTCTAATAAAAAGAATCAAGTCTTGCGTTTATTCGAACAAATATGGTGAGTGAAATTATTTCTTATGGCATTGTGACTCCCAGCATGCATTTAATATTTCCATTAATGATTCATTCAAATCCTTTTCTCTTTTATATCCCTGGAGGCTGCGTTGTTCTGACAGTTGTTTTTCTTTTGCAGAGCTGTTTTATCATGAAAGCAAAGAAGGAACACGGCACAGCAGCGCTGAAGTCACCGGCATTCACCAGCTCAGAGGAGCCTTCTCCGACACCGAGGACTTCCTGGATCATGGCCTTGTGTCAGCCAATCGCTGCTCCAGCAGAACATCTTCCGTCAGCTCATGGACAGACAACATGAAACCGTCTTTCACCAAGAAACTCAAGTTCCAGTCAGTTCTGGAGGGGGAACCAGTCGAGTTAAAATGTAAATTGATTGCTAGCCCTCAACCCACAATCCTCTGGTTCCATAACAATAGATCTATTCCTAAAGACCGTAGATGTAGGATCTGCACTGACAGCAAAATGCACATGTACACTACCAGCCTGGTTATTGATAGTATCAAAGAGAAGGACTCAGGAAGTTATAAGGTGATGGCGATAAACACAGAGGGTTCTGCTGAGTCCACAGCATCACTTTTGGTGTCACTTAGGGAAGAGCAGTCTGCAAACTACCTGGGCTTCGTAAGACGCTCTGCCAAAGCCCATGAAAGCATAGACACTATGGCAGAGCAGAGGAAGGAGAGGAAGTTTCGAGTTGAACTCAGGTGTGTAGGGTCTCCGTTTGACAGGATGTCCAAAGTCCATCAGGGAAGATCTCGGTCTAAGGATTCTCTGGTGCGTACAGTGTACTTCGGGTCTGGTTCGCATTCAAAAGAAAGAGAGTCAGAGAAAGAGTCAGAGTGTTTGGAAACTGCCTCTGAGCGTGCCCCATCTCCTCCCCCTATGTTTGACAGGTCCGAGCGCTTCAATGACAGATTCAGCGATATCTATTGTGACCGGCGCACCGGTGCCAGGTTCAGTGACAAGTTTAGTGACCGGTGCAGTGACAGGTACAGTGACAGGTTCAGTGACACTGAGAGCCTTCACAACGAGGTGAGAACAAAACTTACCACACTGCAGAGAGCTGTAAAACAGAAGAAGAGGCTTTCTATCTCCACCATGTCCTCCTCTGAGTTTGAGTTAGAATCAGTTACTAGTGAGCCAAGCTACACAGATTATGTTGAGAGGCTCCGGGTCAAGCCTGCCTCTCTGCCTGATGTCCAGCATTTCAATCGACCCTTTGATTTCGGGTTGAATCAGAAGGGATCAAGCAGGGATCCCTCTCGATCTCAAGCGAGGCATTCATTTGCGCCTCA
Source organism: Scophthalmus maximus (assembly GCF_022379125.1). Classification (NCBI taxonomy): domain Eukaryota; kingdom Metazoa; phylum Chordata; class Actinopteri; order Pleuronectiformes; family Scophthalmidae; genus Scophthalmus; species Scophthalmus maximus. The sequence goes on from NC_061528.1 coordinate 92,723, forward strand.
GTCCAGAACCAGGGCTATTCAGATCATGAGAGGTGAGTTGGTTGATACACTTCTGCCACATAGAGAAAGGAAATCAGGGGAAATATATTCACAGACACTGGAGCATAGAAAAGTCAAGAGTTATGGTGAATCTCAGGCAGATGTTGCACTTAAGCAGATGTTAAGTGAGCATCACAGTGTGGTTGCTGACCCCAAGGTGGAGGCTATGCATGAAGAGGTTGAGCTGCGTCATCTTGGAGCCCCATACTCTGAAACAACAGAATACCCAGAAACTACAACAAACATCAAAAACAGGGACTCTGTCAGAATATCGGCTGCTAAAGAAATGTCCCTCAGTGAGTCAACCAGGCCTAAGCTAATCACATCTGCCAGGGAGAAGTGCCTTAGAGAAGCAATAATGACTGAAGACACAGTGACAACAGAAACAGCTGAGCCATACGAAGAGGAGTGTGCAGGTGAGTCTTTGAGGGCCAAGTATGAGAAGAGCCTTGAAGCTGAACGGATGGAGTGTGAGGAGAAACTCCTGGCCCTGCGGATCAGGAAATGGCAGCAAGGGAGTAGGGCATCAGAGGAGGAGACATTCCACCCTGAGACTGATCTGCCCTTGTTGGCAGAGACACAGTACATGGAGCCTGAGGGGCACATTTACTCCCGGCAGGAGGTGATGGAGAAAAGAACAACTGTGGAGACAGAGGCCATGCACTCGTCTTTCCATGAATCACCCAGAATGAAGGCAAAGTTGGTTGATCCAGAGATCGCAACTGTATCAACACCCAAATCACCTAAAGTGAAAGCCAGAGGAGAAGAGGAAACATCAACTTCCTTTTTTGAAAAGTCGGCCACAATGGAAGCAAGATTAGAAGAAATGGGAGGTGCTGCACCAGCAACGTTAGAACAAAATTTCCCAAGAATTAAAGCTAGAGCTGCTGAAGTGGAAGCAGAGTTGTCACCTAGAACAAAAGTCAGCGCAGAGGATAGACTTGGAGAGTCACCCAGACCAAAGCAAGCCAGGTCTATTAATGAAAGATTACTCAGTGAAGCAATAACACCTCACCACATAGAAACAGAAACGTTTAAGCCATATGAAGAGGAATATGAAGGTGATTCTTTGAGAGCTAAGTATGAGAAGAGTCTGGAAGCTGATCGGATGGAGTGTGAGGAGAAACTCCTGGCCCTGCGGATCAGGAAATGGCAGCACAGCATGCACATATCAGCAGATGAGCAATTCCACCCTGAAACTGATCTGCCCATGCCAACAGAGGCAAAGTACATGGAGCCTGAGCGGCACATTTACACCCAGCATGAGGTGATGGAGGAAAAAGCAACTGTAGACCATGTTACCATGTCAACGCCTAAGTCACCTAAAATAAAAGATAGAGTGGAAAGGGCTGAAACCTCTGTCCCCTTACCTGAAGCCAAAATAAAAAGCAGACCAGCAGAACTGGACACCGAGGCATCAGTCACGCTGGCACAAAAATCACCCAAAATGAAAGTTAAAGCAATACAAGTAGAAACTGAATCACTGCCTAGAACAAAAGCCAGAACAGAAAAAATGTTGTTTGATAAGACAAGAGAAGAGTGTGAGCTCCAGCTGTCAATGGAGAACATTTCGGAGCTGAAGAATGAGTGTGATAAGTTTGTCAGTGAAGAGGAGGCCTTGACTCAGCGGATCATGAAATGGCAGCAGGATGTTCTGATGGAACAAGAGCAATCTGTGAAGCAAGAGTCTGACTGGGTGGAGGGTTACTCGCCATTGCAGGCAAAAAGTACCTCTGAGGTTGGAAGAAATGTTGCAGATGCTCCTGCTTTAGAATCTGTTCCACAACTTGAAGTGGTCCGCAGCAGGGAAAATTCCCCAGATAAAACCCCAAAAGAAAAGTTACTCATGAGCGAGTCAGTAAGTTCTAGTGTCCAAGATCAGCAGGGTGAAAGCCTCCACTGGCCACCTGCCGGTGAGCTGCCCACAGAGGGGCGCGAGACCAGGTTGCAAAGGGACAGTGAGTACTTTGTAAGTGAGGAGGAAGCACTGGCTCAGCGCATCCTGAAATGGCAACAAGATGTTGTCGAACAAGAGGAAGTAGCTGAGCTTGAGTCTGAGTGGACTTCGGACAGTCAATGTAAACCATCTGGCTCCAGGTTGCCATTTGAGTCAATTGTTCCAACCTTTGATAGTAAACCCCATCATGAAACCCATCCCATGGACCTTCCGCCTCCACATGCAACACTTGCTGGTGAAGCCTTGCTAACTAAAAAACCTTCACCCCCTCAACGTGCAACTGGATACAAACCATCTCTTCCTCATGACTCTTCTTTTATATCAAGAGTTTCACCTACACATCCTGGTTTACCACACCATGCAGGTGTGCCTATTGAAAGTTCCTATGATTTAAAAACTGCTCCCGTAAAAGACACGATGGGTCGTGAAACTTCAGGAGATCAGAGATACTCTATAACCCAACTTACTAATGTGCCGTTTGAGGGATATAAACCCTCTGCTGAGGGTGAGAGCCCTCACAAGCCTTCTGGGAGACGTTCTCCATGCTGTATTTTACAAGAGGATCAGAAAAGAAAGGCCAAGAAGAGGTGGAGCATGGAGGAGTATGTTATGACTGTGGATAAATCCAGCAGTCAATGCATCAAGTCAGAGATTAAAGAAGAAAGAGGGGTGAGAGAGGAAATAGGGACTGCAAGAGACAGCAGTGAATGGAGACAACAGACGGGTTTTGCCGGTGTGAAGAGAGAAGATATAACTGAAGATTCAATAAGATCAAAACAAGGGGATGAAATTAGTGCAGACAGCGTTCAACCTGCAGCTACAAAGGAGAATGTGCAGAGAGTCCAAGGGGAGTCAAATTTAAAAGAGGATTTTCACAAAAGTCAAGAGTCTAAAAGGATAAAAGAAGTTGCTACAAGTACCGGAGGCTCGCTCCCAGTATTTGTGAAAGAAATATCGTCACTTAACGTAAAAATCAGTGAGATGTCAGAGTTTACTTGCCAGTTCCATGGTGACCCTCTGCCCACAGTCACATGGCTCAAAGATGGCCACCCATTAGCTCACAACCCTGACTATGATATCATGAGCAAATCTAACACATCAAAGCTCACTATCTACTATCCAACAACAGACCACGAGGGCACATATGACTGTGTCATCACTAATAAACACGGCAAATCCATCTGCAGCGCCACTCTCGAGATCTCAGACAAGAAGGTAATGAGAACGGTGAGTGTCACGCAGAAGGTGGTTGTTACAGAGGAGCTGGAAAAGGGTGAGGAAAACCAGGAGAGCCTGATAGAGGTGGAACTTCAGTCCTCCATGGATTTGGGAAAGACAACTCTACAGTTGCCTCAGGCAGTTGTCAATAGGCGCCGCTGTTCAGAGGAGTCTTTCAGGTCGTCCCCTGTAGAAATCAGAATTACTGCTGCCACTCCTGTCCCGGAGATGACTGAGGAAAGCATTGAGGAAAAATCTCAGGCTTTTACTGAGAAAACGTCTGATGTGCCCATTGATGAGGGAGCCTCCCAGACTGTCAAACATAAGTTCACTTTCTCCTTTGATGTGGCTGGCGAAGCTCCTCGCGTCAACAGCGAATTAGATAATATTACCTGTTCTGAAGGCCACACTGCTATATTAGAGTGTGTAATTACAGGTGAACCTGCCGCAGAAATGTTGTGGTTTTGTGATGATGTTTGCCTCAAAATTACAGGTGGAAAATATAGAGTTGAGGTTGATGATAAGTTGTACAGGCTGTATATCAACAGTTTCACATACACTGATGCTGGAGTGTACAAATGTGTTGCTAGAAATACACTTGGAGAGGTTGCTAGCATCTCTGATGTGTCATTTCAAGTTGCAGAGCCTGTACGAATTTCAAAGGCTGGTGGAGCTGAAGAGGATGATGGTTTTGCAGAGGATATTAAGAAACCTTCTGTATTCCACAAAGCTGGCATTACTAATCCTGAGGAAGGCATCATTCATACGAAAGATAAACCTATGGGCACACAAGCTCCATCTGAGGTAACAGCCATAGCCACAAAATCCAGACCTGTTGTCTCTAGAGAGCCCTTGACCATATCTGGCTGTGGTCTGCAGGCTTCTGCCGCTGTGATTAAAGTTTGTCAGATTAAACAAGCTTTTGAGTCTGACTCTCCCGTTGCATTGACAACCCCCCCATCTCCCGAGGAGCACAGAAAAGAAACGCATTTCCCTGAAGAGTTTATACCTGAGGTAATCTCCCTTGACCATCAGGAACAAGTCTTTGTGCTTAAACCTGACTCCATGCATGCAGAAGGTGGTAAGATATTTGCTACTACGGCAGTGGATCCATTAGATCCATGTGCTCTCAAAGCTGTACCCGATAGAACAGATTTCGTTCAAACTATACCTTTAGGATCCAAACCTGTCTTCAAGCCCACGTCCTCCCTGGAGGAAGACTGTGAGATGTGTGTGAAAGCAGGTGATGTTGAAGAGGGAGCATTTTTAGCAGAAAGTCGTAGTGTAGTTAAACAGTTTATGGAGGAAGTGCAGGAATCTCCAGAACTGGTCAGGCCAAAGCCACAGAAACCTGTTTGTTTTACCTTACAAAAGGAGGAGGGTGAGGGGCAGATGTTAGGAGAGGATACCTTTCATACATTTGACAGAACTGGCAGCTTCATTCCTTTCCAGTCTGAAAAAGTTCCTGCAGTAAAACGCTCTGTCAAGGCCTCAGCTCCACCTGAAGAAGCTGTTAAGCCTAAGATAATTTCCAAATCTTTCAAGCCTGTGAGACAAAGTGAAACTACAATGTCACTTTCTATTTACAATGAGGCTGAAACTGTGAGTGGGGCAAGTCTTGTGGAGGGGTTAACGGAAGTTGAACAACAAGGTTTAAAAACTGAGGGATGTGTTCTTATGCCTGGGATTCAGCATGTGAGTGAGGAGGTTGAACTTGTCGGTGAGGAGCTAATTGCAATCCAAGAACCCTCAATGGACATTGGTGTCTTCCTTAGTATGACGGACTCCCAGGGTGATGTAATGGATTTAGCAGAGGAAATAGTGGCTTGTGACGTAGTTGAACCTCATATACAAATCAGGAGCGAAAAAGAGAGGTTTGATGGCCAAGTCAAGGCTGAACTTAAACCTTTGATTGTTAAGCCCAATGCAAAAAGAGTTGAACTACTCAGTTTGTCTGTGGTTGATGCTGCCCAGGGACAGGAAATCTGTACTTTAGACGGGACCTCAACAGCTGATGCTGGGGCAGCGGCAGCAGCAGTTGGCTCCATGGAGGAAGAGGAGGTAACTTTTGGTGCTGTGTACAACTACTACAACCCTCCAATAGACTGGGGAAGGCCACTGTCCCCTGAGTCTGAGATGTCGATAGAGATTGGCAGCACTGTGAGCGAAGAGCTAGCAGAGGTAGCTGAGCGGTTCTATACCCCAGGTTCCTCTACAGAGGTTTCGCAGCCAATTGCAGAGTCCTTGCACACTTCCAAGTCTCCAATGTCCTTCCATACTCCCAGTTCTGATACACCAGGTGGGTTTATGACCCCTCCGGAGTATCCATTCTCCCCTGCAGAACATAAGAGACCCTCAACAGGAGACTCCAGTGAGAAGTTCTTCTCACCAGTTCAGTTCCTGGCATCTCCAGCTGATGATTGCATTGAAACAATAAACCTGGATGAGAATCAATTCCTCACCAGGGGTAGAGGGTCACTAGGTCTGGTTACCCTTCAGGAGAAAGTGCAGGGAATCCCTCCCGCCTTCCTCAAACCTCTCATCAAGAAACGAATGTTTGAAAATGAGTCACTAACGTTTTGTGCTGAGGTGTTCGGCCTACCTTCCCCTGAGGTAAAGTGGTTCTGCAACAAAACACAACTGGTGGCTGCTGAAAGAGTCATAATGGAGAGAGATGGTGATAGCATCTCACTTACAATCCTCAATGTCACTAAAGCAGACCAGGGAGAGTATATCTGTGAGGCTGTGAACTATGTTGGCGAAGCCAGAAGTGTTGCTTTAGTTGTAGTTGTATCACAGGAAGTGAGGTTCCTGCCTGCCCCACCTGCTGTCACTCATCAACATGTGATGGAGTTTGATGTGGAGGAAGATGACTCCTCTCGTTCTCCATCTCCTCAGGAAATTCTGCTTGAAGTGGAACTGGATGAAAACGAGGTGAAAGAATTTGAGAAACAGGTGAAGATCATCACCATTCCTGAGTACACGGCTGACAACAAGAGCATGATCATATCGTTGGATGTGTTACCGAGTATTTATGAGGAGGGTGCTGTGGACTTTGTCACCCAGGAGCATGATGATTTGAAAATAGCCTTTGAGGTCACTGAGATGCCTCCGAGGTTCATCAATCCCATCTGTGATATGGAAACCCCAGAGGGAACCACTGTCATGTTTGAGTGTTCACTGATGGGAATTCCATCTCCCATTGTGTCCTGGTTCAGAGGGGACAAGAAAATCTCTCACAATAACAAAAGATACTTGCACTCATCCGATGGAGACAACCACTTCCTGAAGATCTGTCAAGTGTCATCCCAGGATAGTGGAGTGTATACCTGCAGAGCTATTAACGTTGTTGGGGAGACTCTGTGTAGGGCCTCCCTGGTGGTGATAAACGCCAAAGTTTTCTCAGGGAAGACCAGAGGTCGGGAACTGACCGCCGTGTCCCTCGGAAGTGCTAAAATAAAGCCACAGAAGTTTGACTTGATGGTCGGCAACACGTCGTTTGATGGGGAACAGGTGTCAGAAATTGAGCTTGAGTTTGAATTTGAGCAAGAGCCAGATGAGTCGCAGCGGGCCGTCAGGCTAGTTGCCAACACTGACAGAGAAATGAGCGAACAGGGAGATAAATATGTTAGCATTAACTTTGATGTATTTGCTGAGCCAGCAAAAGATGACAAGGTGGAGTTCAAAGGGAAGTCCTCTGATATGTGCAGCTTCCAATTTCAGGTGACAGAGACGCCACCTAAATGTATCATCCCACTGACTAACGTTACTGCGGCAGTAGGGACGCCCGTTATCCTCCAGTGTCTGGTTAGCGGTAAACCAAACCCCACCGCTGAGTGGTACAAAGACGGAGACTGCGTCATAGACAGCAGGTGTATAATCCAGGAAAAAACTGCAGGCCACTTCAACCTGCTAATTATGAATGTGACCCAGAGTGATGCTGGCGAGTATAAATGCATAATCCAAAACTCAGCCGGCAGCATTGAAACTACAGCACTGCTGAAGGTGTTTTAGAGGTTGAAGGTCTAGGGCTGGTTTAAACTTACTATCCACGTTGTTTTGTTGTTTTACCGATTACTTCTTTAACCAGGCTGTTCTCACGTTATACGGTGTGGTTTATTGTTGCCATTAAAACAAAACTTTATACTAGGATATCGCTTAGTAGAGCTCAGACCGTCACCAAGGTCCAAGAGTCTCCTTATAGAACCATATTTGAATCCACTAGATTTTTATTTGGATCTAAACCAAACCTCTCACACTCATAGAATCAGTCACTAAATGTGTCTGAATGTTTTCATCTCACCTTATCTCTCACAATGTTAAAGAAAGAGATTTTTAAAAAATCCTGCCTCCGCCCCTTGGTCCAGATCCACACCAACATTTAATAGATTATTTCTTGGTCCGTGTTAAGTCCTTCCACCAAGTCTACTGGAAATCTGTTTCGGGGTTTTTCATCCTGTTGACAAACAAACGGACAGGTGAAAACATAACCTCCTTGGCAGAGGTCAATAATAGAGACTAAAACTGTAAAACGTATTATTGATCAATTTAATACTTATTAGAATTAAAATCAATTCTAATAATTCCAAAATTAACATTTCAAGCACTCACAATATCAAGAGTAAATTACAGAATCTCTAGAATATATTGTCATATCACATGAATGATTCAGTTGATTTAGTCATTTTGTTGCCATATTGGATTTCTGTGTGAGTTTGCTGCTTGTGAAAGTTGTTTTTGGATCTTGAAGTAAGTTGGTACTCCGTAGTAAAGTTGATTGATAACTAATTCAAAAATAGATAAAACTAACCCTTTTCTAAATTTAAATGTAAGTTTTGATGTTTTGTACATATGTGTAATTTTAAGCATGAATGAGTACAATGTATTAGGGAAGAAGTAAAAGCAAATTTGGCATTGAGATAGAAATTACTGGATTATTTGTACAGACACCATGTTGGTTTATCTCAGAGTTTGTATATTAAAATATTTGATGATCTACAGTTTGAGTCTGAACTTTTTTTTAAAAAAAACAATTATTTTCTAAAATTACCAAACGTTCATTTTAGCAAATTTAAGGACCAAAGGAAAAACCACTGCATGTTGGTATCATTTAATTTCGTTCAATATAATTACTAGACTAAACCTAGTATAAAGTATAATAATTAAGTGAAACAGACTGAATGTACATTGATGCATCAAACCCTCATGTGATCATTGTGAAAAAATGCAAAAGCTATTTTTACTTGTGTGAGATTTAAATGTTTTTTTGTCTATTTAGCTTATAATTATGATCATAATATCATCATTATTAATTTAGAAAATTATTAAAATCGAACAGTAATTAAAGTTAAAAGCAAACCTTAAGAATGAAACCAAACTTTTTGATTTATCATCACAAACAATTAACCAGAGAAATGAATCACTTTCTTTAGCTGAGAATCATCTTTTCTTTTGGGGAAAATGTGTTTTTTTTACTCTGTCAGCGCTTGGCGGCGCTTACGTGAAGTCATTCACCGTTAAAACATTATATGTTACTGTTAATATGTGTGTGGTTTCATATTTGTGTGACACCACACACATATTGTTTCATACCGGTTTCATATTTTAGTGACATATAGTTCGTAGTAGGGCTGTCTTTATTGACTTAGTCGAAGAATTGTGTTTATCAACTCAGAGACTACATGTTAATATTTTTCTTTTTCGTAATTTGGGTTAGAAATGAGGTTGGAGAAAATTAAAATCCAAAGTCTAAATAAAATGTCATGACTATGTTTGTGTCTTTAATCAACTTAATGGTTTTTGGGAGAAATCCCATAACTATTAGTTGACTAAGAATTTCTGAACTGAAGGAAAGCCCTCGTATTTATTTTTATGAATTAATATGATAGTTTTTGTGTTGTGGACATATTTTCAGTCTTGCTCAATATTTCCTGACAGAACGTTGTAGCACCACCATCACCACTGTGGAGGAACAAGAGGAAACCTACTACACTGGTGTCCAGTTACCACAGAAAACAAAAACACTTGAACTCAAACCAGAATCCAAACGTTACTCTTCCACTTTAGAGAAGAAAAAAGAAAAGCCAGTTTTCCTCAGCCAGCTCTCCCCAGCAGCTGTGACCACCGGGGAAACTGCCAGGTTCACCATCAAAGTGTCCGGCTTTCCGAAGCCGACGGTTCAATGGTCTCATAACGGAAAAGAGATTAAGAGCTCCTCAATATACCAGCTGATTGAGGAGAGGGAGGAGTACATGTTAGTAATCACAAAGGTCACATCTGAGTATGAAGGCGAGTACTCCTGCACTGCCACCAACAGATTTGGACAGACAACATGCACCACGTACCTAGAAGTGAAAAAGCCTGATGTTAGCCAAGCAGAGAAATGGGTTGAGAAGATGTTCAAGATCACAGGTCAGCCTCCGACTTTCACGGTACAGATCCAACCTGTGAGGTGCTTGGAAGGAGGAGAGGTTTATTTTAATTACAAGGCCAGCGGTGATCCTGTCCCTGATGTGAAGTGGTTCAAGGGAGCTTTCCAGATCCAGCCAAGTAGAAACTATGTAATTACAGTCAACCCAGATGGATCTGGCTCAATCTATTTGAAGAGCATCAAACAGGAAGACAGTGGCTTGTATACCTGTAAAGCCTCTAACCGTTTTGGGGAGGCAGCTTGTAGTGCTGAGCTTGTGGTGTTTAGAGAATCTGTCTCTGTTTCTCACAAACAGGAGCAGCTGACAGTCGTTCAGAAGAAAGGTTATAAGGTTTCAATGACCGAACAGGCAACCGAGTCTCGCTTGTACCAGGTCAGCCTCCCAGGCCAGGACAGAGCCAGGTCAGATCAGATGGTTTACACCATCGGCACTGAAGACCGGCAGATAATTCCCAGCGAGCAAGTGGGCTCTCTTAGAGAGCTAGATATCTCTGCTGCAACTATTCATCGTGAGCAGCTGACCCACCAGGCAGCAGTGCTTCAGTCTCATGAGATGGAGGAGAGGGTGTCTGTGGTTCCTACCCACCCCCCTCAGGCCTCAGCTGTTCCTGCAAAGCAGCTTCATATGGCAACATTTACATCGTCTGTCGAAGAGAGTCAGGACTTCACAGAGCAGCACTGTGATCGTATTCAAAGCCCTGAGGTCATTGAGGTTCAGGCAGCTAGAGAAAAAAGGTCAAAGGTGATGACAGCTGTTGCTGAGGAGCTCAACCCACTCTCTACTGTTAGCACAGAACCTCTGGCTGCCAGGAAGTCTGTGATGGTCAGGCCCACTTCAGAACCTAAACATCTAGTTAGCGGGCATCAAGTTGAGTCACAACTGTCTATCCTTAAAGAGCAGTTTCAGGACATCCCCATGCCACAGCAGGAGAAGAGTTACAAGGTTAAGGAAGGAGTTAAGATTTTATACTCGGCCCAGTCTGCAGAACAACAGCTTCTTGCAGAAGGTCACACATCTGAACTAGCAACAGCAGATTCTGCTGTAAGCTCTTCCATTAGGAAAGAACAGCACCGACCTGTCTTGGCTTTGGTCAGCGAGTCTAAACAGACTCTTTCCAAGGAGACAAAATTTTCCGTGCAGAGGCCTGCTGAGGAGTCAGCCCGTCTTTGTAAGGATGAAATCATGAAGGCAGCTCTAGCGGCTGAAGAGAAGCAGATGCTGCAGGCTGAGCTCTCACAGGAGCTGCCAAGTATATCCAGTGCAATGTCCATTCAGTCTCAGGTAGAAGGGGAGCAGTTGTTGCACCTGCAGGTTATCACAGACCAGGACCTCCTCCCGTCTGAAAGTAGCTTCACCTGTGAGAAACCAGTCCCAGAGCAGGCAAGAACCAGGAAAAGTCCCACTCTACTGCACACTGTTAGCCAGGATGAGCAGAGGACTGTAGTTTGTGAGGACACATCAGAGTTTGAGGCCAAGGCCAGCACTATGACCATTCAGCCCCAGAAAGAGGGCCCTACTTTACTGCATCTCCAGTCAACACAACCTGTGGAGGCGCTACCCAAAGAGGGCATTCTCATTACTGAGAAGCCAAATCAGCAGGTGGCAGCACAGAAACAGGAAAAAACCAGGAGCCATGCAGCCATCTCAGAAGAGAGAAGGGAGCTCACAGCAAATTATCACATGGAGCTAGATTTGTCTGTGACTGGAGTTCAGTCTCAGCTTCGAACTGAGCCCAGGCCACAAAACATCCTCCAGCTCTCCTACCAGCCCATGCAGCTTCCAAAGGAAATGCCAGTTACGACTGACATCAAGCAACAGCGGGCTTTGGTGCAGAGGGAGGATCGCTGGAATGTGATACATGTCACCAGTGTGGCAGATAGTCAGGCCCTAGAAGAGGGTCACACAGTGAATCTTACTGCTGCGGATAAATGCACTTGCCATATGGCTGTAGAGCCAAAAGTTCCCTCAGAGCCTGTTCAGATCGAGGAGAAGGAGATCTCCACTGAGAGTAGTGTCCTTCTAGAGGCAGCAGAACAGGACTTTGCAGTTCAGATCCAGGAGGGCCAGTCGGTCAGGCAGTCGATAGTGATGGATGAGAAGCAGATATTTACGGGTGGGCTCTCTCAGGAGATCACCAAATCTGAGTCCACTAAAGTTGCTGTCACCACACAGCCTAAACTGTCCCTTATGGCATCCGAATCAAAAGACAGCACAGCTCTTCCCAAAGAGATGATGTTTGTAATTCAGATTCCCAAACCATCCAGCCTGAATATACGGCATCAGCTGAGAGACGCCTTACAGTCTGCTACTGCCAGGGACCAGCCAGTGTTACTGGCTGATGTCGTAGACAGGTTACAAGCTGTAGAAGTACAGGAAGTGAAGGTTCAACGAGAGCCCAAACGGGCCATGTTCACATACCTTATTACAACCACAGGTGCCCCCATGGAGATCACTCTGGCTATTGAGGGTAAATACCCTCAGACCGCTGACCTCAGAACTGAACTTCATGCAGCTTTCCACTCCATATTGTACCAGGAAGCTCATGTTCTTGCTTCAGAACAGCCAGGCACTATGCAGCTTGACAAACCTCAGAGGGCACACGTAACCTCGGCAAGCTCTAAGCAAATGTTGTCGTCAATGGTAGAGACTGTGAGCGTGGCAGAGAGTGCAGCAGATTTCACCGGCATTAAATCTCAGGTTGCTGCACTTAAGACAGAGCCTAAAACAGCAGTTGAATGTGCTGCAGCTGAACAACAGGTTGTGATGCAGGAATCTAAGGCAGCAAAAATGGAACAGTTCATCTCATCCCAGATGAAAATTTCCACTGAGGCTCACACAGCTTTTGAGCAGTCGGTGCAGGTGTCAAGCCAGGAGGTGAGGTCTGTAGAGCTGAGAAGCCGAGAAAGAGACGAAGGGGCAGCTATTCTTACCACTGCCCTTCCTCATTCCACTGTCCCCACCGAACAGGTGGTGGATGCCAGCATCCAGAGGGAGCATAGGGAGGAGATCTTCAAAGAGGAGATAACAGTGTCCAGGCCAGAACAGAGAGAGCACCCTGTAATAGTCACCTCCCTTGAAGACCTATCTATTGAAGAAGATAGTAAAGTAACCTTTAGTGCCACAGTTAAGTATGTTACCAAAGTTAATTGGTTTTTCAATGGACAATTGGTAAAATCTGGCAAAGAGTTCAAGTGTTCTAAAGACCATGACACATACACACTGGTTATCAACAAGGTTGTGAAGGAGAAGCATCAAGGAGAATATGTTTGTGAGGCTGAGAATGATACCGGCAGGACGACAACATCTTCAAGACTCACTGTGGTCTCAAGAGGTTTGACAAAAGGAAAAATCATTGTGTCATTCATTCACTCATTCATCCATTTTCTCGGAGAACAACTAATCATTCACATAGACTGGTTCATTTCAGACCTTTGTCTTCACTTTCAATGATGCATTTGTCACTTTGGTCTCTTTATTCATTTCATAGCTCGGCATGGGCCACTGGATTGTACTAACTCACCATGTCTTGTTTATTCCATATCATGTAATGGTCAGTAACAACCTAAAGACCAGAACCATCACTGCCATGCAAGTCTAGCTTAAGACTCAGTCGAAGACAAGCACCTTGCTTTAATGGTTGTGGTGATCCCGGCCTTCAGGCAATGTTCACAGTCTTTCCATGGTCACTATGGCATGTCGATGGGCAAAGGTTCCTTTGTTTTAAGCCCATGTTCTGTCACATTCCCTTTGGTTCATTCTCTCCATTTCTGCAATTTCCCCTTGCATGATCTCAGGGCTTCAACTTGACATTGCTTCATCGTCCACAAATCCTTTGTCTTTCCTCCCTTTAGCTTGAACCCTAGCCCCATGAGGATCATGTACAATCTTAACATCGTCTTTCAGGCAGTTTGTTTGAAACCATGGGGCTAATGTTCTTGCTATCTTTCTCCTCCACAGTCACTCCTGACTTGCTGTCCACCATTGTTTTACATTTCACCATATTTGTTCCTTATCTGTCAAATGTTTTTTTTTTTTACCCGTTTCATAGATTGCATTTCTAACATTTGCCCTTTACTCTGTCTGTGTGTGCCTCAGTGCCACCTGTCTTTAGGCAGAAAATCACACCCCTGGAGATAAATGTTGGTGACCACGCCAAGCTCGAATGTGAGATTGAGGAGGCTCCAAGTGTGACCTTCAAATGGTACAAGTCTGGAGTTGAGATCAGACAGAGCGACAAGTATCGGATCCTCAGCACCCACAGCAGTTCCTCTCTGGAGCTCCTGAACCCAGTCAAAGCCGACAGCGGTGAATTCACCTGCAAGGCTTCAAACCAGCAAGGCACCGACAGCTGCACCACCTCGCTCATCGTCACCGGTAAGACCCTGTGGGACATTTTTCAAATCATCACTTTACTCTGTGTTTGAGAGAGAGAGAGAATTATATACACATATGCATGTGATGATGTGTTTAAAAACTGTATCTGGTGTCACGTTTGGCAAGATATGATATGTTCTCATGTTTAAACCTACATCGTTCAACAAGTTGGGACTGCACTTTTGGTTCAAAATTTTGTATGTTCTACCTGCTCTCCATAGAAATGTACCCGCCGATATTTGTATCAAAACCAGACCCAATGACTTTATATGTGGGCAAACAAGCTGTGTTCCAGTGCTCGCTCACTGGATCCTCACCCATGGAGGTTGTGTGGCACAAGGACAACATAGCCATCTCCCCTGAGGGGAAACATGTCATGAAATGTGAAAAGAACAAGTATTCCTTTCACATTCAATCTCTTGAGCTGACCGATCAGGGAGTGTACCTGTGCAAGGCCTCCAACAGCGTCGGAACTGCGACCTTTACTGCAGAACTCAAGGTTATCAACAAGCCCAGCTTTGTTAAGACCTTTGAGTCAGTGTCAGCTGCTGTCAATGACCTGCTGAGACTGGAGTGCCAGGTGGATGAGGACACAGGTGTAACCATCACCTGGACCAGGGATGGCAAGAAAGTCCACCAGAGCATGGATTCTAAACTGTCCTTTGAGGACAAGGTGGCTGTACTTGAGATACCCAAGTCCAAAGTGAAGGACTCTGGGAAATATGTGTGCACAGCCACTAATGAGGCTGGGAGCTCGTCCTGTGAGGCTGTGGTGACAGTTCAAGGTAAGATCTAAACAATGATCTTTCCGTTAGCTTTGATGAAAATATGTATTCCTTCAAATGAGCTGGTGGGTTATTGCTGACAACTGCGAGCTGATACTAACACTGTGCACTGCTGTCTTCTTACCTTCTCTTTTGGATTCTTCTGTTTGGTTATTTTTATTTTTATTTTTTTTACTTTTTCTTCTTTTAAAAATGTTTAAAAATCTTGGTGTTTCTTACCTGAACACTGATTTCAGAGCCCCCAGCCTTTGTCAAGAAAATGGAATCTAAGATAACATGGAAACAGGGTATAGCTGCACGCTTACAGTGCACTGTCAAAGGATCGCCCCAACTTCACATACACTGGTTCTGGAATGAGAGAGACCTCAGTGATGGAGAAAAATATAAAATCTCTTCCAAAAATGGAGTTGCCACTTTGGAGATAATGAACCTTCTTGTCATGGACAGTGGAAGTTACACCTGCGAGGTGTCGAATAATGCCGGCAGCGAGAGCTGCAACACTCTTATCGCTGTTAAAGGTTTGTCATGTCTTTACTCATTTACCTTTCATTCACTGTTCAGTTCATACAACTTTTGGTATTAACAACACACACTTTGACACCAGAGCCACCTACCATTAGAAAAGAGCTTCAGACAGTGGAGGCGGTGAAGGGAGCCGCAGCTCAGCTGGAGTGTGAGATCACAGGGACGGGTCCTTTTGAAATCAGTTGGTTAAAAAATAAGAAAACCATCACCGGTGATCAGAAATATAAAATAATCTCCCAAGATTCCTTGTCAAGACTGGAGATCCAGACCTTTGAAAGTGCAGATGTTGGAGATTATCAGTGTGTCATATCCAATGATGTGGGGAAAGTTGCCACTAAGGCCTTAGCTAAACTTAAAGGTTAGTAAACCTGAGTTATCGATTGTGCTTTTATCTCACGCCTTAGATTCAGTTTTAACTGATAATGTGTCTTTACAGAGCCACCGACCTTCTCAAAGAGGGTAGAGAGTGCCACAGCAGTGTTGGGAAATACAGTCAAACTACAGGGAACCATTAAGGGCTCAGCTCCCATCACTGTTAAATGGATGAAAGACTCTGAAATACTGAGAGACGATGATCCAAATATCAAGGTGGTGTTTGAGAACAATGTTGCCAGCTTGTTAATAACAACAGTCGCTATCAGCCATGGCGGCAAGTACTCGTGTCATGCTGAGAACGAGGCTGGGCAACAAAAATGTGAAGCCACCTTGACTGTGCAAGGTCAGATGACATTTGATGCAGAAATTTTAGTTCCGAAATTGAGTTTTATCGATTCTTGTGTCCTCAATAACAAACGGGTTTGTCTTATCTCAGAACCTGCCAGAATCGTAGAACCTGCCGAGTCCATTAGTGTGACTGCAGGAGATTCAGCCACATTGGAGTGCACCATATCTGGAAGCCCAGACCTCAAAGTGAAATGGTTTAAAGATGGGAAGGAGATGATAAGTGGCCGTAAATATAAGATGACTCTGAAGGACAATGTTGCCACCATGAAGATTCTTGCGGCAGAGAAAGGAGATACTTCAGAGTACAAGATGGAGGTGTTGAATAAAGTTGGGAAAGACCAGTGCACAAGCTCAGTCACTGTCTTAGGTTAGTTCCTAGTTTCTGTTTTACAAATAAACAAGTTCTAGTCACTTTAGTCGCTAGTTCGTACTGTTACATGTTTTTGTATGTACATTAAGTTGAGGTCTTACAACGTTGCAGTAGTTTCAATTGTAAGTAAAGACAGTGTGTTTAAGGGAGTTTCATCTGCTTAGTGATTCACAATGAAACTGTTTTAACACATGAGATGTCTCTTTCAACAACCAGATCGCATAATGCCTCCCACTTTCACCAAGACCCTGAAAAGAGTTGATGGCAATGTTGGTAATGACATCTCCATGGAGTCTAAGGTGTCGGGGTCCCAACCGATGACCATATCTTGGTTCAAAGATGACCAGGAGATCATGCCTGGATCCAAATTCCAGCCTGAGTTCAAAGACAGCTCTGCTACACTGAGAATAATTCGGCTGGAGAAGGCTGACTCTGGAGTTTACAAATGCAGAGCCACCAATTCAGCCGGCTTTAAAGAAACCAGCGGCACGCTCTATGTCAAAGGTGGTGACTGCTTTTCTCTTGCTGTGCTACTTGTTGTGTACCATCCTTGAGCGATTTCATGCTTATATGAAATGCAAATTTTGTTTTGTCACCGGCCACCAGAGCCCCCAGTGTTCACCATGAAACCAGAGAACCAGGATGTTATACCAGGAACCACCATTTCCTTCAAAGCAGCCTTCACTGGAACAGCTCCTTTGTCTGTTAAGTGGTTCAGAGAGGAGAAAGAGATTATAACTGGAGGCACATGTTTCATAAAGAAAGACGCCTCTTCAAGCTCTTTGGAGCTTCACTCTGTGAAACCCAGTGATTCTGCCAAATACACATGCCAAGTCTCCAACGATGCTGGGAAGGTGGATTGCACCGTGGTGCTCTTTGTGAAAGGTGCCCATCTTCAGTGTCATATGCGGCTGCATGAACATGTCCTGCCCTTCCCGAGTGACATCAATACACCTTTTGATACTAACATAATGTCTTCCATCTGATAACGAATGTTAACCTCTTCTCTCAGAACCTCCCGTGTTTGTGAGGAAGCTTGAGACGACCAAGCTCGTTACCAGCAGTGACTCGGCCAGGCTGGAGTGCAGAGTGACGGGCAGCCCCGTTATCACTTTCAAGTGGTTCAAAGATGAGTTGGAGATCAGCTCCAGTCATAAATACACAATGGCTGTGACTGACTTAGTGGCATCCTTGGAAGTGGTCGACTGTATTGTAGAGGATAGTGGAGATTATGTGTGTGAGGCGTCCAGCGAGGCTGGTAGTGACCGCTGCAGCAGCACTGTGACAGTTAAAGGTTGGTTCAGGTTTACAGATGCTTCTCCCAGAACTGTCACTTAAACTGCTTTTGTTGGAGTTCCCAATAAAACATTAATGGATTAAAGCAACATCATGCAACTTTTGTCACCTTAAACCTTCATCTTGTAAATGCTGTTGATGGTTCAGTGAGTGTGAACATGAAGGATGGAGCCTCTGTCATTCTGTTCTGTCTCTATGTTACTCTGGTGAGCAGGTATGATCTCCTGTGAGAAGTGTGGAACTGACTGAAAGTCAAAGATTCAACTGAAACAATCAGGCCCAGTGAGTTCCAGAGTGAAGCGGAACTGTAAAAAACAGCGTTTATGTTCAACATTCAGCAGCAAACTGTTAAAAAATTTAAAACTTTGAAAAGTGTTGATTTCTCCGCTCAACACTTTGGTTTTTTCATAGATGAAAACCACTTCATTGCTTTCACACAAAGCCAGACAGAGTTAATAACCATGTGAGACTGCAGAGGGCGCTGCTGCCCAGGAACAGTTGCATAGTGTTGATTTAAGACTTTATTGTGACATTGACGACATTTGGGTTTTCTTCAGTTCTAATGACAAACCAGCATGAGTGTTGTCAAGACGTCATGCTGGTGGACCAGTACATAACTCGTGAGACGATGACTAAAATGGATCAGAGCCTCAAAAAATTGAGAAAGGGTTTTATGTCATCGGAACTGAAGACGTCATTCAGAAAAACAAATCTTCAGTGTCCTAATAAAATGCCGATAATTTTTTTAGTTTGTTATTTGGTATCACCATCACATCATTCTTGTGTAGTCCAGTGTAAGTCCTCACACGTACGATGTTTTCTCCTAGAACCACCATCGTTTGTGCGTAGCTTGGAGCCAAAAGATGTGGTGAAAGGTTCTGAGATGATGCTGGAAAGCCAAGTCTCCGGTTCTGCCCCTATCACTGTGTCGTTTTATAAAAACACAAAGCTGATTAGGAATGACAAGAGACACAGGATCACTGTGAAAGAGGAGCTGATAACCTTACAGGTGCTTGCAGTGGAGGCCGGAGATGTCGGTTCGTACCAGTGTGTGGTTGAGAATGAAGTGGGGAGGGCCTCCTGTGATTGTCAAGTTACTCTCAAAGGTTGGTTCAGATGTTATGGATTTATGAAGTCTGAATCTGCGAGGTTGGGATTTCAAGATGCCAATAATATTAGTCTTAATTTTATCCTTGTAGAACCACCATCTTTTGTGCAAAAGCTGGAGAACCTCAGTTTGTTGGTGGGGAAGGAGGTTTCTCTAAGGTGCACACTGAAGGGCTCAGAACCTATGACTGTGTCCTGGCTTAAAGACAACCATGAGCTCAAAGAGGCTGAAAACATTCAGATTACATATGAGAACCAGACTGCTCTGCTGCACATCAACCATTTACAGAGCAAACATGGCGGCAAATACTCCTGCCAGGTGCAGAATCAGGCCGGGAGCCAAACCTGCTCTGCTGTGTTGACAGTCAAAGGTTGGTGAACGTGTATTTGAAAATGAATAATGTTTGATGATGTTTATCAACTCATGATGTCAAACATTTTTAATTTTACTACCATGAAGTTTCCTTCAAGTGTTTTAAGTTTCCTTCTTAGTCCATCTCTGTAATATCGTACGTCAGGGACCAGATTCTTTGTTGACAGTTCTGTTTGACATCTCAGAGCCAGCGAAGGTCACAGAGGAGGCCAAGTCTGTCAGTGTGACTCAGGGGGATCCAGCCACGCTGGAGGCCAGGTTCTCAGGCACAAAAGCCCTGAAGGCCCGATGGCTGAAGGAAGGCAAGGAAATAACATCAGGCCAGAGATATAAAGTACAGAGCACGGACACTAGCTCTGTGCTTAAGATTATCAAAACTCAGAAAAGTGATGGCGGTGAATACACCTTTGAGGTTTCAAATGATGTCGGCCAAAGTTTTTGCGAAGCGACGCTCACCGTTCTTGGTCAGTTCTTAATGTGTTCGATAGAACCTCACATTTGTTTTATTTAACTTCATTTTACTTTGAACGTTTCTTCTCACCTCTTTTTTTCTTTTACCAATGTTAGATCAAATAATTCCACCGTCTTTCACAAGAAAACTGAAGCAGACAGAAGGTATCAAAGGATCGTTTGCTCATCTGGATTGTCTCGTCTCTGGCTCCCTGCCAATAACCATTCAGTGGTACAAAGACGAGAGAGAGATCCAAACTGATGACAAACACAAATGCACGTTCTTTGAGAATGTTGCTTCTTTGGAAATCTCTCGTCTTGACAGTAAAGACAGTGGCAGCTTTACCTGTATGACTAAAAACAAAGCAGGGACGATTCAGTGCTCAGGAATCCTTTTTGTTAAAGGTTTGCAAGCACTTTGTCTTCGTTGTAAAGCCACAAAAAGAAAGAACTTTAGTCAAATATGCAGCTTTCACAAGCATTGGTTTGTTTTTCTCTTCCAGAACCACCATGTATTCTTGAAAAGCCTGAGTCCATGAAGGTTCTGCCTGGCTCGAAGGTCCAGTTTAACGTCCTGGTCTCTGGCACGCCGCCGCTGACCATCAAATGGTTTAAAAACAAGAAAGAGATTTTGTCCAGTGCTGACTGCTCTGTGATCAAAGACAACGCTTCCAGCTCATTGGAGCTCTTCTTTGCCAAAACCTCAGATTCTGGAGACTTTGTCTGTGAAATCCAGAACGATGTTGGCTCCACTTCATGCCAGGCAACACTCTTTGTCAAAGGTTATCTTATCTTCTTTATGTGAAACTGAGTTAATGTCTCCATCCATCTTTTCTCACATGCTTTAATGAATCCAATGAATGAATTTGTTTCTTCCCTTTGGCGTCATGCTGACCCTCCACTTTCCGATAGAACATGCATCTCACACTTAATAGATTTCATTCAAAACTTTTCTGTATAAAGTGACTGTAGAGTTCAGGGGTCTTCAACGAAAGACGTACAGTGAATCAGGCTTCCTCTCCTGCTGAGTTCCGGACTGTTAAATACCTTTGTCGGACTGAATCCGTTTCATTTTTTCTCTCAGTTCATGTCTTTGTTTTTCTCTCTACCAGTGTTTCAGTCGCAGCAACCTTGCATTTCTTACCTATGTGCTCATCTGAGAAGGTCTTTTAATGTCGCCTAGAATCCACTGTTGTCAGTCAACACTCGTCTACTCACTGTTCTGCTGCGAGTGAAATAATAGAAGACCCGTGTAGATCGATCCAGAGGCTTTGAGCTCAGTTATATTCTGCATCCGTAGCTTTGACCGCCTCGTTGAGTTTGTTACAGGAAGAAAAAATTTGAACTTTTCTGTCCACTCTGCTTGGACGGTCTATTGCTCTGATTGGATTTTGGGCAGCATGATGCCATGTCTGACGTTACATCTCTTTGCTTCCCAAACGTAACGTTACCCAGAAACTTATGATAGCAACACATCAGGACCCACACGACTCTACTGGGCTGGCCTAGGTACACCTGTTAAAAAGTTTCTTAAATCATAAAATAGGTCTATTGTTTGGTTTCTATTCTGCATTATGTCTTCTTACGTATTCTTTACGGTCCGTATTTGGACCAGAGTCCTCTAGCTGGTGACTCCTTGTATAGTACACCTCCTTCTTTTACACACACTGATTTAATTAAAGTCTGAGAAACATTTGGATGGAAACTTACACTCTATCAACTTTATAGATGTCAAAGCTTTCCCCTCATAATCTTTCTTATGGTTATGTCTATTGTTTCATTTTATCCCTTAGAGCCTCCTAAGTTCACACGGACACCAGCTCGTGTGTCTGTGGTCCGTCCTGGTCAAAGTAAAGTCTTTGACTGTCAGGTGACCGGCACACCTGAGATAGATATCTACTGGTTCAAGGACGGCTCGGAGATCAGCCCCAGTGATCGGTACAAGATTGCCTTTATTAATTCTGTGGCCACTCTGGAAGTCTGTGGGCTTGATGGCAAAGACAGTGGGATTTACTACTGTGAGGCTCGTAATGAGGCTGGCAGTGAGAGCTGCAGCATGGAGCTCAAGGTCAAAGGTTAGTTCTGTCAGAAGACATGATGTTTTAAGAATGTTTTGTACAAAATTCCTTTGGGAGGTCGCCTTTCCTAGATTGTAGGACATTCTCCTGTTGGCATTGGTTTCGGTAGAGTTTTTATGCTAAGCTTCTGAAATCAAAAAAATGATTTCAAATTGAGAACCACCACCACCACTCACAGTTTGCTTAGTGGATCTTAAACAGCTCCGATTTTGTTTCTATGGGAAACATTTCTTCCTAATGTACAGAAAAAGTCAAGAGTCTGTGGAATAAAATATTTAGAAAATAATGACCTTGTGAGAAAAGATTGGTGATTGTTTTCTCTCATCTCAGAACCACCATCGTTCATTAGAGAGCTGTCTGCGACTGACGTTGTAAAGGGCTCCAGCGCCTGTTTGGAATGTCAGGTTGCTGGAACAGGTCCTTTTGAAATAACATGGCACAAAGATGCAAAGGAGATCAAACCCAGTGCAAAACATGGCTTCTCCCAGATGAGCGGCGTTGTAGGTCTGGAGGTGCACAAGTGTGACGCTGTAGATGTTGGTGAATATCAGTGTACTGTTGCTAACGAGGTGGGCAGCTGTACTTGTAAAGCTACACTAAAGCTCAAAGGTTGGTCTAATCAGAATTACAAGAACACATTTTTATCTTCTCAGGTGATATTTGATCGTTACATTAACATTTGACTGGTTTTCTTTGATAGAACCACCAACATTTACCAAGAGGATTGAGAACACTGCTACTGTTCTGGGTAAACTGGCAGAGTTTCAGTGTGTTGTGCAGGGCTCACCCACTCTCTCTGTACAGTGGCAAAAAGATGAGAACTGGATTTTGGAGAATCCAAAGATTGAGAGAACATTTGAGAACAATGTGGCCACTCTTAGAATTCCTGCCTGTGAGGCGACTCACAGTGGAAAATACACCTGCCAGGTGGTGAACGATGCTGGGCAGGATAAGTGCTTTGCTGCCCTCACTGTGCAAGGTACACCTGTGTTCATGTATTCATCAAATCATTCCATGGTCCTGACTCGCTTAGACACTTGATGAATTTTTGACTTTGCTTTGCATTGTAGAGCCTCCTCAGATCACAGAGAAACCTGAAGTGATAAAGGTTACAGTCGGAGATCCAGTCAGTCTCGACTGTAAGGTAACAGGCTCCCCTGAGCTCAAAGTGAAATGGATGAAAGATGGTAAAGAGCTTCAATCCATCAGGCAGCACAAGACCAGCTTTGAGAACAACATCAGCTGCCTAAAGATTACGTCTGCTCAGAGAGAGGATGAAGGAGAGTATGTCTTCCAGGTGGAAAACCACATCAGAAGCTGCTCCTGTAAAGTTAAAGTGATCGTTCTAGGTTGGTGTGAGAATCATAAAATACCTGTGGCACGTAGTGACACATTGAACACTGTGTAAATGTTTTATTATTATTCTCTTGGTAACAGAACAAGTAATTCCCCCGAGCTTCACCAAACCCCTGGTAGACATGCAGGAGATATTGGGCTCCTTTGTTCAGATATGTTGCAAAATATCCGGTTCCCTCCCCATCAGTGTGGAATGGCAGAAAGACGGGACCAAAATCTCTAGTGGTGTTAAACACAAACTGCTGCAGCAGGACAATGCTGTGTCCATTGAGATTGAGCAGCTAGAGATATCTGACGCAGGAGCTTACTCTTGCAAACTGACCAATCCAGCAGGAAGTTGTCAATGCAGTGGATCCCTCATGGTCAAAGGTTAGATACTACTCACCAACGTGGTTGGTCATGTAATCCCGAACCCAAAGGTGAGTATCTCTTTAACCCGCTCCATCTTGTTCTCTTCAGAACCTCCGAGCTTCATGACGCTGCCCGAGTCCCAGGCGGCTCTACCCAATGCTACCGTTCGCTTCAAAAGCTCATTTAAGGGAACTCCTCCCTTCACGGTCAAATGGTTCAAGGACGACACAGAGCTCATGACCGGGCCCACATGTTTCACTGGGCTGGAGGGGCAGTCTTGCTTCTTAGAGCTGTTTTCAGTGGGTGTCACCCAGACTGGAGTTTACTCTTGCCAAGTCAGCAATGATGCTGGTTCTGTTCGCTGTAGCACAGACTTGACAGTCAAAGGTTGGATTTTAATCTTTTAAGTCAACCCTTGCGTGGCTGTTTTCATCTCTCATCTGCATCGCTGGATAAAACCAGTGATTTTGTCTCATTTTCTCAGCTTCGCAGCATCTTTGTCGTTATTATTTAAAGCTTTTTTCACTGCTGCAGCTTCTCATCAACAACTATTTGTTGCCTTTGTGTTGCACTTGTATTTTCCACAACCATCCTGTCTCCGCTGCTAACCTGTCATTGTTAGCTGACATCCTCAGCTTCCTTCCCTGTCATAACCATCTATGTAAAGCGTCCTTACATGCTTCCAGCAGCTAACGTGTCTGTATTTTGGCTTTTCAGAACCACCTGAGTTTGTGCTGAAACTCCCTGCCACTAAGTTTGTGAAGCAGGGCGAGTCACTCCGCCTGGAGTGCAAAGTCAGTGGCACAGCTCCTCTGAAAGTGACCTGGTACAAACACGACACCAAGGTCACAGACGGGGGCAACTACAGGACGTCATTTGTTGACTTGGTAGCAGTCCTGGAACTGCTCTCCACCAGCTTTGATGATGATGGAGTTTACACCTGTGAAGCTCAGAATGATGCTGGCAGCATCAGCTGCAGCAGCACACTAACCGTTAAAGGTCAGCCTCTCACTGATTTCCTCATCGTCATTTATTTTTCTTGGACTATCTGATGCACTGGTTGTTCAGTGTGTTGTAGAGGTTCTTGTCAAAGTTTTTTTGTATGGCTTAAAGCTGGTGTCCATAACATTTTCATCTGGTGCAGTCGGGTTTCGTTACATACTCAGGCTACACTGGCCTGATAGATTTTCCTTAATTTTACGCTTATGTTTTTTTTATTTGAGAGTTTATTTGGCTATGCAAATTTAGTTTCTTCAAAATCAGTGCACCACTAACAACATATTTGGATACACAATTTTCACAAAACTTTTAGCTGTCGTTCCAGAAAAATTCCACATCTGTTCCATCGTCTTTGTTGTAGTTCCAAGTTTACTGTTCCATCATCTTTCCACTACTCCGCAATCTTAACTGTAGTTTGACCAACTATCTACGACAGCCCCACCATCCCTTCACAAAAATCCTGCAATCGTGGCTGTAGTCCCAACATGCAGCATCACAAAATTCATTCATTCATTCACTCCTGATTCTTAGTAGATTCAACAGATACAAATCAACTGTCTTAACTGTAATTCCACCAAATTCAAGTTAGTGATATCGTCCCTCCACAATGACTCAACTCATCTCGGTCCACTTACACAACTCTGCCATCTTAGCTGAAGTGTAGAAAAGCATCCACAACTAGCATTTGTCTGTGAACAGGCCCCTTATGAATTTTACACACTTAGATATCAGTCCCTTAAATATGCTGGACTTTTTGTCATCAAGATCCATAAAAATTATAATAAGTTCTATTTGACAATGTTAAAGTAAGAGATAAAAAAATTCTGGCGCCACCCCTTTGTCCTGATCCACACCAACATTTAATGGATTCTTTCTTGGTCCATGTTCCATCCTCCCACTAAGGTTACTTGAAATCTGTTCAGGAGGTTTAATGTGATCCTTTTGACAAAAACACAAATTGACAGTGATGAAAACAATCTCCTTAGCAGACCTAATCATTTAGCTCTTAAACCACCAATTCTACATCAGTTCTGCTATTGTAGTTGTAGTTCCAACTATCATTAACATAAATTCCACCATCTTAGTTGTAGTCCCAACCATCTTCCACAGAAACTCCACCATCTTAGTTGTAGTCCCAACCATCTTCCACAGAAACTCCACCATCTTAGTTGTATATCAAACAAATACTGTATTTACAACTCTGCAGTCTTGACTGTAGTTGCAAAAGCCTTCCACATGAACTCTTCCACTTTAGCAGTATTCACATCCACCTTTCACAGGACTCATGCTGCACAACATTATACCTCTGAATTCGGAGCTCAGAGCCCGGAACTCAGAGTGGGGATTTTTTTCCGAACTTCCAAGTCAGAATTCCGACTCGGAGGTGCATTCCAGTTGCAGTTTCCGACTCGGAGGTCGGTGTTCCGACATTGTAATGGAAAGATAAACCCTAATTCTGTGCTCCGAGTTCTCACATGTAATGGAACCCAGGGTCAGACCATCTGAGCTGTAGCTCCAACAACCTCCAACAGCAACTTTCTTAACTGTAGTTCCATAAACTACATAATTTCAAGGATATCTCTACTGGCCTTTTGTCACTGAATCGCGGTCACATGAAATGTTACGGGTCTCAGCTTTAAGATTTCGTCATTTCGTCACATTAACAGTTTCCTGATCTTTTTGTAGACGCTCCATCTTTTGTCAAAGTCCCTCAGCCTGTCGAAGGGCTGAAGGGTAAGGACGTGAGTCTGTACTGCGAGATGAGCGGTACAGCTCCATTCCAGATCACCTGGTTCAAAGACAGGAAACCTCTGATGGAGAGCAGGAAATATAAGATGGTGAGCGAGGGCAGCTCGTCTACGCTGCATGTCATTGGGATAGAGCCGTCAGACGTTGGCGAATACGAGTGCAAAGTGTCAAACAGTGTAGGAAAAGACACCTGCCAGACGTCAGTTAAACTCAGAGGTCAGTAGAAATTGCGATGGTCTCAAATGAAAATCATTAGCATTAGATTTTCAAATAACTTGTCACCTTGCTGACTTTCCCTTCTCCTCTCCTCAGAACCTCCGTCGTTTGGGAAGAAACTGTCAAACATGACAGTGATACTGGGAGAGGAGGTGACCCTTGTTGCCACTGTTAAAGGCTCTGAACCCATTACTGTGTCCTGGGTTCAAGACAAGGATCACATTCTCAGAGATGGTGACAACAGGAAAATCACCTTTGAGAACAACCAGGTCGCTCTTAAGGTCTTTAAGGCCGATGCAACCACGGCAGGCAAATACACCTGCCAACTCAGAAACGATGCTGGGAGTGTGGAGTGTTTCGCTAACTTGACCGTTCTAGGTTTGTAACCATATAATTCTCTCTTTCTCTTGCAGTTTGTTACCCTGCAGTGTTGATTAAACAAATGTTCTGCTCCTTCTCTGTCGATTCCAGAACCTGCTAAGATAGTGGATAAGCCTGATTCTCTGAGTGTGACGGCAGGCGATATCGCCGCCCTCGAGGTCAAAGTGTGTGGAACCCCAGAGCTCATTCCAAAGTGGTTCAAGGACGGTGTGGAGCTGGCCCCTGGGAGCAAATACAAAATCTCATTTTCTCGCATGATTTCCAGCCTCAACGTTCTTTCTGCAGAAAAAGTGGACTCTGGAGAATATACGTTTGAGGTTATGAACGAGGTCGGGAAGGACCTGAGCAAAATTAATCTCACAGTTTTAGGTTGGTGTTTTCTCTGTACTTTGGAATTTGATGACTTGAGCTGGGTATATTTTTACGTATACTTTAAGATACCGATACTGTACATTTGGTAACAATATCCATAAGTCCAGAAATTTTGAGATCCTTTGATAAAATAAGAACAAGGTTTTCTTGTTGAGTCAACAGGTTTATTAATCTGACCAACATCACTGGTGAACCATGTCAGACACTTGTTGAGGTTTCATACCCAGCTCTGCTAACGTTAACACATTGAAACTGTAATTGTCCTGATGCAGCACCAACTTCCTGTTTCCCTCCCTCACAGATAAAACCATTCCTCCGGCCTTCTCCAGGAAGTTGAGGGACTGTAACACAGTGGTTGGAGAAGCTGGAGAGATGGAGTGCAAAGTGTCGGGCTCTCCTCCTTTCACCATCTCATGGTCCCACGATGGGGAGGAGATACAGAGCGGCCCGAACTATGAGATTTCATTCAGTGAGAACAGCTGCATGATCAAAGTGCCCACTTTGAAGCTGTCGGACTCTGGACTATATAAGTGTAAAGCTGTCAACAAGGCAGGATCCTGTGAAACCTCCGCGTCCTGGGTTGTCAAAGGTCAGAAACTAGTCAGCGTCTCGATGGCTTTGAAAATGAATATAATGCACATCTTCTGTTTGAAATGAGGAAACACTGACAGGTTATCCATATATGGATTTTGGTTTTACTCAAAAATGTTTACTCCACAGAAAGTCTGAAGACAATTATTTAAAAAGATCATTTCATTGGACAAACAGACTCGATGTTAAATGGACTTTTAAAGATCTTTTCTATTTTTATTGACTCAAAGTCACATTCACACACACATACATACAGCGTTGCTACTGACCACACCTTTTCTATCACATTCACACAAATCATACACT
Source organism: Scophthalmus maximus (assembly GCF_022379125.1). Lineage (NCBI taxonomy): Eukaryota > Metazoa > Chordata > Actinopteri > Pleuronectiformes > Scophthalmidae > Scophthalmus > Scophthalmus maximus. The sequence goes on from NC_061528.1 coordinate 120,770, forward strand.
GAAGAGCCATCAGAGGTTATTTAGGGTTAAGTGTCTTGCCCAAGGGCACATCGGCATGCAGACTGGGGGAAGGTGGGATCGAACCGCCGACCTTTGAGGAGGTAGAGTCGGTAAAGCACATTTCGTCTTAAATGTGCTTTGAGACAAAAGAAAGGGACAAATATAGAATAAACATCATATGAATAAACAGGATATTACTGATATAAAAACAAAACAAAAATAAATATTAATCTTTGTTCCCAGAACCTCCATCCTTCGTGGTGCCACCGCAGCCGGTGGAGGCCATGCCAGGCTCCAACGTGACTTTCTCAGCCATGGTGAAAGGCAGCGCGCCGCTAAAGCTGAAGTGGTTCAGAGGAGCGAAGGAGATGGAGGCTGGACGGGACTGTGACTTCTCCCTGAAGGACAACCAGGTCGTTCTGGAGCTCGTCAACGTGGACAGGTCTGTCGCCGGAGAGTACACGTGTCAGATCATCAACGACGCAGGAAATGAAAGCTGTCCGGTTAACCTCACTGTCAAAGGTCAGTCTGACATTCAGCCGTCATGTAGGTCTACAGACTGATCACGATCAGCTGTCAATCAAGACGTCTCAGCCCGTTTCGATATCATCAAATAACTAATGAGAAGTGATCACAAACATGAACACATGGACAAAAATCAGTGATAAGACCTAGCTCACATGACATGGAGGGGGCGGGGCTTATGACCTGTACTGCAGACATACAATAGGGGCGGGCCTTATGACCTGTACTGCAGGCAGACACCAGGGGCCGGGACTTATGACCTGTACTGCAGCCAGACACCAGGGGGCGATCAGGATGATTTGACTTAATGTCGTCCATCTTTATTTACAGTCAATTTTATTATAAAATAACTGTTTGTTTATTCTTCGACTGTAGAAAAGTTACTAGATATTCTTCTTTGAGGAATTAAAAAGGTCTTAAAATGAATTATGAAAATATAATATTGTTTTATTTGTATAATCCCCGTCAGTCGTGGATCAGGGGTTTTCTCTGGTCATGATAAATCAACAGAAATGTACTATTTTATCTGAAAACTCTGATGTCAAGTATTTTACTAACAAGCTCCGAGCTCAGATTGATCTTGTAATGTTCCACTTCTCATTGAAATGAACGTTGAGTTTGATGGTGTCCCTCAGAGCCAGCAGCCTTCTCCAAGAAGCTGAAGGACGTTTCGGTTGAGAAGGGAAAACCGTTGACTCTGGAGTGTACGTACACTGGAACCCCGAAGATCACAGTGAGCTGGTACAAAGACGGACAGCAGATCTTTGCTTCGTACAAATACAACATCACCACGACCGAGAGCTCCTGCATCCTGGAGTGTCTCAGCACAGACGACAAGGAGGCCGCAGGAAAATACAGCTGCCGAGTGTCCAACGACGCCGGAGAGGACGCGTGTGAGGCGACCGTGTCCATCCTGGGTCGGTTCAAATCCTTGATTGGTGTAAACTTTCTTAAAATTGAGACTTAGCTTATCTCACCTACTGGATCTCTATGGGATCGTTAGCAGCTCCACTCCTCTCCTGAAGTGGGTTAGGGTTAGGTTCAGGGGGTTAGATATGAGGATTGGGCGGGTTTTCAGCTCTAATTGGTCCACAGTCAACAGTAGCTGTCATTTCACCTCTCTGGTAGGTTTTGACGGTTTGTGTCTGTGACTGCAGAGCCACCGTATTTCGCAGAGTCTCTGGAGCCCATGGAGGTGACTGCCGGAGACGCCGTGTGTCTCAAGTGTCAGGTGGCGGGAACGCCCGAAATCAAAGTGTCCTGGTTCAAGGCAGACGGCAAAGTACGCTCCAGCCCCACCTGTAGGCTGGAGTACTCCAAGGGCGTCGCCTGTCTGAAGCTCAGCAAAGCCACCAAGTCCGATGTGGGAGAGTACACCTGCAAGGCGGAGAACCGGATCGGTTCCACCTCCTCCACCTGCAGACTCAATGTGCAAGGTGAAAACCTGACGCTCCGAGTCATTTCTTTCTTTGTTCTAAATTGGAAAACTTCTCATTTCTAAATCAGTTGATTTATTTGTAGAATGGAAATCAAAAATCTGAAACTTTTGGAAAAATAAAATGACATCAGTTATATCAAATTAGAATAATATATAACAAACCGTGTCTTCACCTTCCCCAGAGGCCAAAACTCCGCCGACCTTCCCCAAGAAAATCACCAGCCTGCAGCAGACGGAGGGCGAGTCCGTCAGGTTCGAGTGCCGCGTCGCCGGCTCGTCACCCATCGAGGTGTCGTGGCTGAAAGACGGCGAGCCTCTGAGGCAGGGAGACGAGTTCTCCATGCTGTACGACGACAACACGGCCGTGCTGCAGATCAGCCGTGGCGAGATGAGGCACTCTGGGGAGTACGCCTGCGTGGCCACCAACAGCGTGGGCTCGGCCTCCTGCAGAGCCAAGCTCACCCTGCAAGGTGTGTCTGAGTTCACTGACCTATGACCTTCTGTTCAGTTTGAGGCAAAATATCTCAACCTCCTTTGATCTGAGTCTCCATCACAAACTCTGTGCAAGTGTTTTTATTTTCAGTGTATTAAGAAGACAGGAAGTCGTCAGCAAAAACTGTTGATTGGCTTTATGTAAAATTTAAATCAAACTCCTGGAGGTTGAGAAACCCTGCTCTCGGGTTAATAAGACGAGTTGAGGCACAATGATGTTCACAGAGCTTCTGTGAAATAATAATAATAATAATAATAACATTTGTTATTGTTGTCGTTGTCATGGTCTTATCTTCTTCCTGCTCTGTCACGGACCTGCAGAACCAAGATACCCTCCGGTCTTTGACAGGAAGTTGTCACCACAGGAAGTGACGGTGGGTGACAGCATTGAGCTTGAGTGTCACATGACCGGCTCTGCCCCCATCAAAGTCACATGGTCCAAAGACCACAAAGACATTCGCTCTGGGGGGAATTATAAGATGAGCTGCGTGGAGAACACGCCGCACCTGACCATCGTGAAGGCGGACAGAGCCGACACGGGCCGCTACTTCTGCCATGCCTCTAATGACATGGGGAAAGACTCTTGTTCCTCTGACATCACTGTCAAAGGTATTTTAACCCGGGCCACACCCACGCCACCCCGGCCCCCTCTTCTTTAACACTCGAGGTCCCTTTGAGGGCATTTCTTTGTGTGGGGAAAAGCAGCTTCCTCTCCTCACGCGGCTTCCCTCTCTTGTTTTCAGAGCGTAAAAACCCTCCGGTGTTCACCAAGAAGCCATCGGAGCACGTCGAGGACACGGAGGGAAAACTGGTGAAGATGGAGGGCCGAGTGTCGGGCTCGCAGCCCATGTCCATCGGCTGGTTCAAAGACAACACAGAGATCCACAGCTCGGACAAATACGACATCAGTTTTAAAAGTAATGTGGCCGTTCTGTGCATCAAGAGCAGCCAGGTGAGCGACAGCGGCAGCTACACCTGCCAGGCCTCCAATGAGGCGGGAAGTGTCTCGTGTGACGTCACCGTTGGCATCTCAGGTGGGTGGGGCTCACAACGTCATTATGTTTATTCTGTGGTTTGTCCTGTGGCTCAGATCTGATTCTTTTCTTTTTCATATCGACCAATCAAAACATTTACTGAACATTTGTTTGCTTCTTTTACGATGCTGATACAAACACTTGTATATATCTTATGATCTTATCTTATGTCATCTTATCGTATCTTCTCTTTCTTCTCTTTTCTTTTCCGTGGACATTTTTCAGTCCATTAGTTGTTTCCGCACAAACAAACTTTCTATTCTTCCTCTTTAAATCAATTAAAAAGCTTTTTTGATGATGAAGTGACAGAAACTAACAAATTAGTTTTTCGAGTTTTTGAATAATTTAAACTTCAAATCTCATAACGTGATATTTGACTTGTCATTACGAATCAAGGATCTTCGTGTATTAATTATGGATCTCATAATTATCTGATCTGTTTTTACTAGTGTAGTAAACGTGATCATCATGACGAGATGTGTATTGTTGGATTATTAGATGTGGATCCAGTGATTGTTGTTATATGAACTCTTGTTATTATGAGATGATGAGCAGAGTCTGACAGATTTATTATATTAAAATCTACTGATATGAGTCTTCCTCAGATAATCACTATCAGTGTTTGTATTTGCCATTATGAGAAGTAATATCTTACGGAATTAACAAAGCAGAAAAGATGAGCATGTTAAGATTTTACATAAAAAACAGAATTTTCTTTTCTTGACTAAAGTTCTATACATTTGATTGTTTTTGTGTTTTCTTTTTTATAGTTATTTATGATAAAGTTTATGGTTAAACTGTAAAATATCAAGACTAAATTACATTTCCTTGTCATAAATCTTTGATAATAACAATATTTTACAATCTTTTTCAATATATATGGCCTCAACACTGCCCCCATGACACTGTCTTCTGTCTCCTGCAGAGGCCAAGAAGCCTCCCGTGTTCGACGTCCCGCTCAAACCAGCGACTGTGGATGAGGGTGAGAAGCTGAGCCTCAGGTGCCACGTCTGCGGGTCTCCTCCTCTCAAGATCCAGTGGATGAAAGACAGGAAGGACCTGACGTCGGCCGGGAGCACCAGGATCAGCTTCTCCGACGGGACGGGCTGCCTGGAGATCAGCCCGGCCTCCAGACACGACGCAGGCGATTACCTGTGCAAGGCCTCCAACGACGCAGGCAGCGAGTTCTGCAAAGCCAAAGTCACAGTGAAAGGTAAGAAATTTCTGACTCCTCAACTCTACAATATTAATATCAGATCCTGTAACACGTGTCCAGCTGCTCTCACACTGTAAGAAATAAATAAATGAAAAATAGTTGACTTTCAAATGTGCGTGTGTTTATTGACACTGTATCGGCTTATTGATCGATCAAACCTTCTACTGCACACACTACATGTAGTAACATGATATAAACACATGGGGGCAGAGGCAGAGAAAGGTGCCCGGTGCATGATGGGAGTTTTCCCACCAGTCCGGACCTGAGCAGCTTTAAGTATAATCCTCACCAAAGAGGGAAGTTTTAAATCTTGAATGTAGCGAGAGTGTCTGCCTCCTGAACCCAAACTGGAGCTGATTCAGTTTGTTTCTTCCAGTCTGTCAGATACTGACCAGCTCTACCTGGTGGACAGCTGAAGTCATTACATGTTTTAGTAAAGCTGTGGAACATTGGTCTGATTATCGTTAAGTGTTTTTGATCCTCTGATGTGATCAGACTCATGACACTGCAGTTTCATGTTCTGTTCACATGGATCTTATTAAAAACGTTTTTTTTCTTTGTTCATCATCTTTGTGAGTTTGAATTGTTTAAAACCTTGTAAGAACTGAGATATCGCATTTTGAACTAAAAACTGGAAATAAAAACTGTTTTATTAGTGATGTAATGGAAAAGACCAGTTTTGTGAAGTTGCACCGTGTCGATGTGTTGCAGAGAAACCAGGAGCAGCTCCGCTTCCTGCTGAAGCTCCATCTGCTGCTTCGCCCAAAAAACTGGACAACCTGTTCTTCATCGAGGAGCCGAAGACCGCACACGTCATTGAGAGTAAGACACATGACACACAGCACAACACAACCTGTGAAGTAGATGTCAGTCTGTAGCTCTGTCCTGAACCTTCCTTCTGTTGTTCCTCAGAAGGCACCGCAACCTTTATCGCCAAGATGGGCGGAGACCCCATCCCCAGTGTGAAGTGGATGAAGGGGAAGTGGAGGCAGGTCACTCATGGCGGCAGGATTTCCATCGAGCAGAAGGGCCAGGAGGCCAAACTGGAGATCAAAGAGGTGACCAAGTCGGACTCGGGTCAGTACAGGTGCGTCGCCTCCAACAAGCACGGAGAGATCGAGTGCAGCGCCGACATGCATGTGGACGAGAAGAAAGAGGCGACGCTCCTCGAGGGAGACCTCCGGGCCAAACTGAAGAAGTGAGTTTAAAGGAGAACACACGGTTCAGACATCACCATCCAGTGTCTCCATCTTTACAAACCCATGGTGTCTCCTTTGTTATGTCCTCAGGACGCCGTCAAAGCAGAAGAGTCCACAGGAGGAGAAGGACATCGACATTGTTGAGCTGTTGAGGAACGTGGACCCCAAAGAGTACGAGAAATACGCCCGAATGTACGGCATCACAGACTACCGTGGCCTGCTGCAGGCCATCGAGCAGCTGAAGAAGGAGAAGGCTGAAGAAAGTGGAAGACCGGTAACACTCTGCCCAGTCATCGCCTCACGTGTGTGTGTCTGTAGACATCGTCCTTAATGATAATGTTTTTGCTGTTGACAGGAACTGGAACGTGGAGACAGAGAGTCAGATGAGGACATGGCCCGACTGGTGGCCGACCTGCAGAAGAGGATGGAGCGCACAGAGGTCAGAACACACTTCCTTTTCTTCCTGGATTCGTCAGGAGGTCAAAGACAGTACATCCATGAAGTGCACAACAATAATCTGCACAAAACAAAATGCAAACTCAAAACTCAGACAGGGTTTTTGCCTTCCGTTGCACTTTTTCTGATTCATACATGATTCATACTGTTTCAGCTAAATACTATCAACAATATTTTATTTAAGATTGCTTTTGTTAGTATGACTTCATGTGATATTTATCCAGTTTCTGGAGATTTACTCTAAAAATCAATTTCTGCCACTTTTCGACCAACATGGAACAAGTTCCATTTCAGTTTGAGCATTTAACTTTAAAACATTCTGAGAATTTCAACCAAATTGGTTCGGAACCAAAAAGTGGTTTCCCAACTATAAACAAAAAAGAGTGAACTGCGATGAAATATTCCACAGGTTACAAAGAGACAACGAAGAATAAACCTTCAAAAAAACAATTATATACCAAGGAAACCAGAGGCTGCAGAACTTTTTAAGTTTCCTTCAGTATCACAATGATCCAGGGACAGTTAACTTTTCATCACTGGGATCACTGCAAACAGATGCTGGTCACAGTGAATTCAGCTGCTGTTAATGGGACAGTTTGATTCAATTTAAACAGGCTAACAGAGAACAACAGCACCACCTTGTGGCAGACATTATTCAGAACTGGATTTTAACGAGAGGAGGAGCCAGTTTGCAGTAAAACAGGACGTCACTGTGGCTGTGATTGTAAATGGGGTGGGGGGTGAAATATGAAGGAGTAACATTAAAATCATCCTCACAGAAATCCGGTCTGAATGGGGCTTCGGGGATAACAATAAGAAAATACAGGTTATGGTTAGTGGTGCGTTCCTATCAGTAAAATGGACTTCAGCGAGTTAATTCACTTGTTTTTCCTGTAGCCCGTCACCGTGGTGAAGGACATCTCTGATCAGTCCGTCCTCACCAACAAGGAGGCAGTGTTCGAGTGCAAGATCAAGATCAACTACCCAGAGATCACCCTGTCCTGGTACAAAGGCACACAGAAACTGGACACTGGTGACAAGTACGACATCAGCATCAGTGGCGACCGCCACCTGCTGAAGATCAAGAAGTGCCAATCGTCCGACCAGGGCAACTACCGGGTGGTCTGTGGGCCACACATCTCCAGCGCCAAGCTCACCGTCATGGGTCAGTACTGATACACACTACTCCTTGTACAATGGACAGATCACTGCAGTAGTTTTCACTTCAGATCAAACTTTGCAAGTTATTCTTTGATGCCCTGTGACATCTAAATAATTTGTTGCGCGCATTGTCTTTCAGAGGTGGAAGTCGAGAAGCATCTGCAGGACACATCGGGTAAGGAAGGGCAGTCGTGTACCCTGTCTTGTCAGTTGTCCATCCCTAACGTAGAGGCTCAGTGGTTTAAAAACGGCAAGCGGTTAGAGATGAAGGGCAGGTACACGTCTGAGGTGAAGCACAAGGTTCAGAAGCTTCTGATCAGAGACCTGAAGCATGACGACCAGGGTCGATACACCTGCAGGTACCAGCACCTGGAGTCGTCGGCCGACCTCTGGGTGGAAGGTTTGTACCTGGAAACCTTCTTGCAACCTTCTAGACGTGGTGGATGTTCTACCAGATCATTAATCTCTTTCGACTCCCCCCATCAAACTCTGAGACTAATGTTGGAGATCTTTTTTTCCCTCTTTCTTCTGGGATTTTTCTTCCTCTGTCCTAACATTCTTCACTCCTCTCCAGGATTATCTTGCAAAGACATCCGCCATCATCTCATTTGTTGTCTTCTTACATCTGTCTCTACTCGAATCCACCCTCCCCCCAACAACCAGTCATTGTAACGATCCCATAAACGTTCCTCTGATCCTCATTTCTAACTGTGTGGATGTTGTGTCGGTGAAAACTACCATTCAGCTACTGTCATACATTCCAAGATGTGATGCCAAACACGTTTACCCATTCACATCTTTATCTGTTTTAGCTGAACAAATTCATTTCACCAAACGCATCCACAACGTCGAAGTCAACGAGCGCCAGTCGGCCACCTTTGAGTGTGAGGTGTCCTTTGACAACGCTATCGTTTCATGGTACAAAGACACCTGGGAACTGAAAGAGAGCCCGAAGTACAACTTCACAAGCGAGGGCCGAAGACATTTCATGGTCATCCGAAATGTGGCCATTGAAGACGAAGGTGTGTAGGGCGCCATCGAGCCCCAAAGGCCCATCAAACAGCCCTACAGATTATCTTTGCTGATTGTTTTCATGACCTGAGTGTTAAACGTATTCATCACTAATCCCATGTAGGCGTGTACTCAGTGATTGTGAGGTTGGAGCCCAGAGGAGAGGCTAAGAGCACAGCTGAGCTTTATTTGTCTGGCAAAGGTACAGTTCCTAGTCAGGCGGCACCTTTTATGTTCTGTTCAGCTTTTGTCTGTTGTAGTGTTTAACGCCTTGCTTGCTCTTCCCTTTTTCACAGAAATTGAATTAGCAATGGTGCCCATCGGTGAGTACTTTGTCATCTAGATTAACCACAATCTATTGGAACGTTTCAGGAAATCCTCTTGTTGTCTGTCTTCACCAGAGAAGCTTAGCTTCGCACAGACACTGGAAACAGGGATATGATAATAAACACCTAGCATAATCAATGTTCCTGGCTATTTGATGTATGGAAGGTACATAAAGTTTGGATATCCACAATGATGCTAGCTGTGTGCAGTTAACGGAGGAATCATTTTTGTTTAGCATTATTTAGTGTTCTTTTAATGTATGTGAAACTCACAAAATTTTTAAATATAAATATCTTACATCATGCTAGCTACAGAAGGTATTATGCCATCAGTCCTTTTCTGAAGTGACAGAGAAAACAAGTTTTTCAAAAGTACAGACTGACAGCAACAAACTGATATTTTATACTGTTTGTAGTTGAATGACGTTGAGGCAGCTGTTAGCATATGCAACAGTATGCTAACCCTTTGACGGAAGTGTTTTTTAATGTAAAGATATGTTATGTATTTGTAGCTGTTTGCTTTGTGATAATAAGTGAGATATCTCAGCACATCTCAAAATATAAATATATGTCCAACTAGCTTTTCATGGTTGGTCAAAGAAATAGTAATTTCAAACTTTCAACCTATCCATATAACAGTAGTGGTTTATTGATGTCTCACTTCCACAAAGACTGAGCAGAGGCACACTACTAGCTTATGAAGTTAGCATTGACCATGACCAGTCGATCTCGTGGTTGTTTGATTGATGCAATGCTAACACTACTATCTATGTCTTACACTCTTCTACAACGCTGGCAAAAGCTGTAGAGTAAGAGGATTTTCTCAAATGTGAACTATTAATGTTTGAATACATTATATATATAATTGAACACAAATCATTTGTGTATTTGTGGTAGTTTTGTTTAAATAAAGTTTTGGTATGAACCATGTTTCATATGCTGTAGACGTCCCAGACACCTCAGTTCAGAGGCCTGACGTCCCCACGTCAGTGGCAATTCAAGGTAAGAGTGCAACCAGGAGCAGAGAGTAATAATTCATTATGAATCGTGAATCGTTATGAATCAAAATTCTTGAATTTTAAGCCACAAATTAAACCTCATAATGAAACCAACATGTTTTCTGTCTTTTAAAGAATCTGCTGAGTTCTATCATTATGAAGAAGAGCTTGAACATAGAGGTACTTACTCATCTGCTCACGTCCTCCACCCTGAAAAGATTTAACTGAAAACTGATTCTTACCTCGTTGACTGTCAAACTAATCCATGTTCGTCATGAACTGAAAACTCTTGTCTTTCTTCTTAATAATCAAGAATTAGCTGAGTATTCATATCAGGAGATGGAGGTGGAGCAGAGAGGTAAAACATGTTGTATTTTTTTTTTACTCAAACTTCATTCTCTCCATCACCATCAAACCATGTGAGCAGATCTGGGACAGAAAGTAGATTAATAATTTCAGCATCTCAAATTTACAAATGATTTCCATCAAAACATGGACCAGTGGAAAACTCACTGCGATCATGAAAACAAGTTCCATCTTTATTAAAATGATCAAGTCATTGATTTATTATTATTGTGTGAATTTACCCAAATCTGCCTCTTCTGTTCATCATCATCGTGTCATGTGACTCATCTCTGTTTTGTCCTGTTGATCTTACGTCTTCTTGTTTTCTTGTGTCTCTGACGTTTTGGGATGCGTTCTTCTTTTTTCACTCTTTAACGATCATCCCGTCTTCCACGTCTCCACTAAACACTTTCTGACTTCCTGCTGTGTCGCCATTTCACAGTCAACTCTTCAGCCTTGTTCATGTGCAATAGAACATTGAATGTTGCTGAGTTACTGAAACAGTTTGTAGAACAAAGTTGAGTCTGTGTGACGCCTGAGATCTGCTGATTATTTATACAGCACAAGGTCAACACTTCACCCACTGTACGTTCACAGTTGAAGTTGTTTCGGAGGCGCTGACGCTCGGTGTGTTCCTCATCAGCCTGTTGTTAATCCATCCATGAGCTCAGAGAGCTGGTGGTCAGAAGTGAAGGTTTAGTTTGTTTTAGTCATTTTATCACTGAGACAACAAGACCGAGACTGATACACTGTGAAATGACGTCACCAGTTTCGTCACAGAGCACAAACCGTTTGCCTCACGTTTTTTGTCTTCTGTCACTTTTGTGCTCGTCACACCTGCAGTCGAGTATCAGAACTGGACAGAGGAGATGGTAACGCAACAGGTGTCCACAACCAAAGGTATCAGATCAGTGTAATAGACAGGAAGTGTATCTGAGCTGCCCTTAACCAGGGCTCTTTGTCTTAACGTGTGAGATGTTTATGTTTCTTTATCTTCTCTGTTTTCTTTGACCATTTGTCACTCGTGGTTCTTTAACTGCCATCTGAGTTCATCTTCTTCTCACTTCCTAAAACTTCTCATTTCCTACCTTGAAGTGCATGTGTGTAGGTAATCGCTTATGGTTCTCATTTCTAATTGGTCTTCATCCGTGTTATGTCAAACCACGCATGTTGTATCAGGATATTCCCTCATGTTGGTGTGTTTCACGTGAAACTTCATGCAGCACTGATTCAGAGCCTCCTTTATTTGTTATGTGCAGGATAAGATATTATAAAAGTGTTTAGGTTAATAATCCTGGATGTTTTCCTGTTTTCCCACCAGCTGCCAGAGTTCCCGTTGAGGAAACAGTGGAGACTCAGAAGATTGGAATGAGAGAGGAAATCCCAATAAAAGGTAAAAAGACCCGAACGTCTTCCTGCTGCAGCTCAGCGCCTTGTCCTGCAAAACCTGCAAACTTTTTAGTTTGTCCTCTGCTACTAAAATCTTTGATTGTTTTGTCTTGTTCTGCTTTGTCATTCCTGTTGTTTTATTCCTTTAAATGTTCCTAATTTCGCTACAGATAAACCTGTTATAACATTATCTATTGTAGTAGCTTTTTCTTTTGTATGTGATATTATCTTCTGCTGCGCTTCTCTGCTTCACCTGCAAATGCTCCGCATCTCTCTTGTGATGCTAACACAGTTGATGTATTTCTAAGTTCCCAAAGCTGAAGACAAAAAGCCTCAAGAGAACCTGAAGCCGTCACCACCTGAAGGTACCAACATACCTTTGATGTTGGCATGTTCTTGTTATGATAATTTCATCTTCCCATGCTTTTTACACTTTTAAAACTGTCCCTGTGTATTTAATGTAATTGTGCACATGTGATCTTTAAGTACTGGAGGTCAAAAAGCCAGTGGAGGAAAAGATTCCTGTGGTTTCAGTCCCAGAGAAGAAGGAAATTCCTGCTCCCAAAGGTAGAGATGTCTGATATCTAACATCTCTTTGCTGATGACACTGTCCTTATGTGGATTTCTCTGTTATGATGTGTTTTAACATTTGTACCTGTTCAGATTCAGCTCTGTTCCTCTTGTTCTCTTGTTGTCTTTGACTTTCTGGTTCATGGTATGTTTGAATTTATCTTAAAAGAACCAGAGGAGGTTAAGAAGCCAACTGCTGCTCCCTCACTGCCTGCAGAAAAGCCTGGCGTGCCAAAGAAAGGTACTTCCATTAATTCTTAGGTCCTCACTAGCAGCTCACTAATCACTACAGAGCTTCTCACCTCTTAATGTCTGTCTTGTGTGGATTTAATTCTGACTCACTGTTGTTTACTCAGTAGTGTCCCTACTTTCTACATCAGTGTGTCTCCCAGTTCAGTGTCACTTTGCTCTTCTGAACGCCTCTTGAGAACTTTTAGATGCTACCACCCCTTTATGCTAACTCGCCAATGTCTGTGTTACCTACTTGAAGATGAGCCCAGGCCTCGGGTTCCAGCAGAGCCCAAAAAGGTGGCACCTGCAGCTAAGCCTGAACCTGAACCTAAGCCCAAACCGAAAGCAGAACCTGAACCAAAGCCTAAACCCACACTGGCTCCCAAAGCAGAATCTGAAGCCAAACCTGTGAAGATTGAGCTGGAGCCTGAAGCTAAGCCGGCACCAGTAAAGAAGCCGACGCCACCTTCCAAAGGTATTTGCTGTTTTGTTTGGATATGTGTTGAGTTTAGTGTGTCTAGTTCTCTGTCTTCAGTTTTCATGTCTTTACTGTGTCTGCTCAGCTTCAAGCATGGAAGCGAATCTTTGACTTTCTGTGTGTCCTGACTGTCTTTACTTGTATGTAAACCAATCTGAATGTTGCTTTAAGTCCCCAAAGAAGCTGCAAAACCAGAGTTGGCAAAGGTCAAGCCTGAGCTGGTAGTGATCAAACCAGAACCAGAAGCCCGAAAACCAAAACCAGAACCAGAAAAACTGAAACCAGAGGTCCTTAAACCTGAGCCTCCTGTAACAAAGCCAGAACCTCCGGTCCAAAAAGCAGAACCTGTGGCGATTCCCAAACCTGAGCTGCCAGTGGAAAAAGTTGCGACTGAAGTGAGAGTGTCAAAACCAGAACCTCCAAAGACCAAACCAGAGCCGCCGGCCGCTCTCAAGGAACCTCAGAAGACAGGTACAGGACATCTGCTCCACCATCCGACTTTAACTCATCTCTTCATGAGTGTTATTGATCCTAGTTTAGCAAACTCTTTAGTTCTTAAAACAATGGAAACCTTATAGCTCTTAATATTTTACCGACTTTGTCCGTTTGTTTGAATGTGTCACAGAACATTTGACCAAACATTTTCAAATATGTGACGAATGGCGTGTTTTTTTAAAGTACCAGAAACACCTGCAAAGAAAGAGGCAGCTACACCTCCTCCACCTACAGTCCCACCGAAGGAGGAAGCACCAAAGAAGAAGCCTGTGGCTGCTAAAGGTACCTGGAGCTCAGTTGGCTGTCAATCATCCCATGCTGCTCACACTAAAGCCTAAACTCTTACACTCATCTTAAACCCTCTTCAGCCTCTGGTGTGTTGTGTCTAACATGTCAGTTTTTCTTGTCTCACACTCGATAGAGTGGCTTTTCTCTACAAAAACTCTTCCACGTGAATTCATTATGAGGCTTCTAATGTATGTGAACGTTACTCTTTAAAGTTCCCGTGGAGGAAAAAGTATCCGAGCCTGCGAAAGCAGCCAAGAAACCAGCAGCTGCTGTTGTACCACCCAAAGACGAACCTGCCAAGAAAGAGAAAGGTAGTTTCATGTTTCCTCTTTAAAAATGTTCAGTTTTGTTGTCTGTCCTTTTTAAACAAGCAGGGTCACATTACTCAAATGACTTTGATACACCTAGATATTATTTTCATTTACAAACTATAAGATATATCATTTATATTAGTACCAGAAGGTTAAAGTCTTCTGAGGATGATTCCCATTGATTCTGTTTTCTCCTGGAACACTTCCACAAAAATAAGAAAAAATCTAACAGCTGAGACAGACTTCAGATAAAGATGGACGACATGAGCCTCCTCTAAAGTGAAGACAAATCAAATCTTATCCAACATATAGACGTGTCATCCATCTTTATATAAAGTACGTGCTTGTCTTACAGTTATCTTTTCTCTAGCGCCCCCCTCAGGGCAAAGCAGCAGCACTTCAGCTTTAAAAACTGTTAATTTGGGTAAAGTCTTCCCTGTTGTGTTTAATCTTTCTTGTGCGCTAGCACAGTTTCCTGTTCTGGGAAGTCATGTCTTGTGCATGTTCTTGTGTCAAACTCTCTTAAAGCTTTGAAGCCAAAACCTAAGATGGTACCAGAGGAGGTGCCTGAAAACATACCTCAGAAGGTGTTTGATGAGGTAGTTGAACTTGAGACTCTGCCTGATAAAATGGCTAAAAAAGAGGCAGAGAGACGACCTTTAGAGAAAACTGAGGTGAGGGAAAAAACCCATGACAGGGTACCAGAGAAAGAACCATCACCTGAGAGAAAAGTGGAGACCATTTCAAAGATGGTGCCTGAAAAAGTTCCTGAGGAGAATGTGCCAGAGAAGGCTGCTCCTGAGAGGAGGTCTGTAAAGATTCCTCAGAAAGTGTCAGAAGAAGAGAGGAAACCACCTGAGGATGAGGAGCTTCCTGTAACGGAGCAGGAAGTCAAGTTTGAAACGACGTCCAAGAGACCAACAGAGAGGATCTCTGTAGATAAAACTGTGCGAACAAAGACCCCTGGTAAAAAACCTGAGAAGGTTCCTGAAGCTCAACCTCAGCGAGAGGTGGAAGAAACTCTTCCTCAAGGTACAGCCGAGGCAGACCTCGTGTCTTTCTACCGTTCTCTGAATGTGAACCATTGGCAACAGTCCAGTTACAGCTCTTCTACCTCTACTGCATATCACAACACGTCTGAACGTTGACTCAAAAAATGTATCATTTTCTTCAAAAATCATCAGAAGAACAGGATGTAATCATGGAAACATGCGAGATTTGTAAATTCCGTCCTTTGGTGTTGAGAATCTACAGCAGGATCCAGATTGATACTGGAGGAAATTTCATCAGAATCATTTGAGACGAAAATAAAAATTCCACAAAAGAGGAATCAGTTGAGACGTTGGTCAAAGTTGCAGGAGCTTGATGAACGAGAGCAGCCGGAAAATTTGTTGTTTCATCAAATGATAAAAACTTTTCTTCTCTGAATAATGTTTTAATTACATTTTAGGCTTAGGTTTGATTTTTAATATAGAAATATTTATTTTGTTTTCTTTTTGTAATTCTTAATTTCAGTAAGTTATAATATGAAGAAAACTGTTCAAACAACACATTTTTATCAAATTACCAAATCGGGAAAAGAAAAAGTGAATTTTATTTGATTACTAGTCTGTTTCCACTAAATCACATTAAACTTTTATAAATACACAAGGACATTTATAATAAATAAACGTTTGCGATTTAAAAAAATATATATATTACAAGAACAAAAAGAAAACGTTGCCAAATATTTCATTTCAGCACAAATAAACTGCTAAATTTGCTGTGAAGCACATTTATGTCTCTCAGACGTCAACAGTGATTCTTATGTTTCAATAAAGTGATGTTTAAAAGTGAGTAGAAACTGAACTGTTGCCACCTCTTTACATCACTCTTCATTCTTACTTCTCGCTGTGTTTTCTGTAATTTAATGTCATTTCTGCATGTTTGTTTGTTAACTGTCCTAATTATCTCCTTTTAAAAACTCTTCTCATACAAACATCCTGGATTAAAAACATTAAAAAGAAATAGAAACTAAGAAGATTGAGAAGATTCGGCCAACGGAGAAAAAAGTCTCTCCTGCTGAAAAAGGTACACGGCGAGCGACTTTAATCTTTAAAGTCTTTAATTTTTAACACTTGATGACGATAAAACACACCAGCTTGATTATCACCTCAAGCATCAGCCTCTTAATCTGTGTGGTGTCTCTTTCTAACACTGCTGATTGACTTTGTGTTCTGTTGTCACGTCTTGGCGCCGCCACATGACGCCTGCTCTTCAACATCTCTTAAAACATCCAGCAACTACGAGTCTGGTCAAGACTGAGCAAAGCAAAGGAGCTCAGAAGATACAGGAAGTTCATTATGTGACGGAGAAGACGTCTCTCACAGAGGAGGCGTCTGAACACGAAGAGGCAGAACACGTGGAAGTGTTGTACCAGGAGGAAGTGGCTCCTCTGGGCGAGACCATAGTGTCGTTATCCGAAGTTAATCTCTTAAGAATGACAGAAAATCTGACCCAAAGAAATAAAAAGTCTGAAATGAAAAGTGAGATATCTGTTACTGACACAATAAAGAGGAAGGGAACAAAACAAAGTGTCGTCCCACAAACACAAGAACCTCTAGCTATAGTCCAGGAAAGTGAATCTGACAAAGACAGGGAGGTCACAACACTGCAGGATGAACACAGCACAGAAACACCTGAGGGAGAGTGTGTCGTCAGGACCATCGAGTCACTGACAGAGGAAGTTCTGGATGAGAGGAAAGACAGCACAGCAGACGGGGACGTTTGTAAACAAGAAGCTAGTGATAGGGTCCAAAAGAGAAGGGACATAACCATTAAAACAGAAAGCAGAGAGAGACACAAGAGAGAGAAAACAGAGGAACCGATTTCAACCAAATTCTCTCCCATTGCAATCAGCACAGAATCAAGGAAACAAATTAAGGGAACAACTTTGAAAGAGGTCAGCTACAAGGAATCAGTTGATCACGATGTTGAGATAAAAGCAGCTACTCCAGAAGAAAGATACAGTAGAAGTGAGGAAACAACAGAAGTCATGATTGAGCAGATCAAAGTTAAAGACAAGCCAACTAAAGCTTCCTCTGCTCAAGTAAAAATAGTAGACGACCAAATGAGTAGAAAGGACGAAACTCAAATTAAGCTTTCGATCATCTCTGTTTCAAAAGAAGATGAAAGCTCTGCCTCAGAGCAAGTGTCAGTAAAGAAACACGAGAAGAAGCTAAAACCTGGTGAGAAAACCATTAGAAAACAGGAGAAAGTTTCTGAAACATCTAAACCTGAGGTGGAGGTTAAACCCAGAGAATCAGTAACAGATGTCGAGCTCAACAAACAGGAGACTGAGTTTGAACCAGTCGCTGCAGAAACTGAATCCGAATCCAAGAAACCAGAGTCACGCAGAGACGTCTCGGCTCAGAGAGTCGACACTGAAAAGACAAAACCTTCAGGGAAGAGAACCGCTGCCAGAGGTACAGAGAGAACATCTCACATGGTCCTGTAACGTTTTCATGTCTCCATGTTTGATCTCAGTCTTCAACCTCAGCCCACACTCATCTGTGAACATCTCTCCATGTCACATGTTCCTGTCATTTTTTAAGGGTTCTTTTTTCATCCCTTTGTGGGTTTGAGTCTTTTCTCTCCTAAATGTAACGCTTAAACAAAAACTGATTATCTTTAAAGAAACTGAAGTCGATGCGGAGATCGTTCCCTCAAGCGTACGTGAAGCTTCGTCGCCTGAAGCACGTGTCGAGATAAAAGGAAAAACACCAGACGAAGGTACAGCGACATCATATTTCCTGTCCCTGATTTCCAGCTCTTACTACTTTACTTTTCTATTGTCTCTGTTTGTCTTGTTTAACTCCAAGTGTTTGTGTCTGTGTTTTTCTGTTTTGTTTTTTCCGTGACCTCTTGGCATCGCTGCATGGTGCCTTGTCTTCACACATCTTTAATCTTCCGTTCCCAAGGGGCCGTCACTGGTCTTTTAACAGCTGAGAAAAGAGCCGGAGCTCAGACGACTTCCAAACATTTCCTGTCAGAGGACGCGTCCTTGGCAGAGGAGGTCATAGACAGAGAAGCTGAAGAAAAAGCGAAAGTTTTTCAACAGGATAAAGAAGAAATTGTGGCCGAAATAATTAAATCTCTGCTGCAAAATGAGATTTTAAATGAAGCGTCTGAAGTGAGTGGTGACGTATCTGTTACTGATGGCATAAAGACGCGGTGCCTTAAAATGAGACTCATCCCAAAAACTAAAGAACAGGTCATCAAGACAGGAAGTGAATCTATAAAGAAAAAAGTTGTGGATAAACTTCAGAATAAGTCAACTGACCAAAAATCTCAAATTGAAGAATTTTCTACCCAAAACAGTGATTCTGGAAGAGCGAGCATAGAAATAAGAGACATTAAAAAAGATAAGAAAGCTTCTCAAAGTAATGAAGGAAAAGCTGAGAGTCTTAAAACTACTCCCGATCAAAAACAAGTGATAGAACCTCGAGGCAAGATTGATTTTTTCACACAGGGGCTCAAAGGTAAACCGACATTATCAGTTAGAAAACCTGAGTCATCCAGTATGACGGACAGAAAGCCATTAGAACAAGGGAGTCTACAGAAAGACCGGAACAAGAAACCTTTACAGGGTGAAAATACTAAAATGAACCCAAATATACAAGAAACTGATTCCTCAGACTCTCATAAACCAGAAGAAAAGGTCTCTGACAAAGCTGAGGAAGCAGAGCTGAAGGCCACTGAGAACATCCAGTCAACGGCAGAAATAACTGGTGAACAGAAAACCTTAGCTCAGAAACCAGTCAGAAAAGAGAGAGAGTCACAGTCCAAAGAAAGCATGTTGGTTCAAACTGAAGAGAAACCGTCAGTACAAGAAATTCACTCTGCAGAATCCAAAGGTAAGAAAATACAAACGGAAAAAGCTGATTCTTTAAAAAAAACGACATTAGACAAGAAACCAGATAAACAGGAACCAACTCTGAAAGAACACAGAGATAAAAAATTACTGAAGGATGATACTTCACAAAAATTCACTAGAAGGGATTATCATGTTCGAGAAGATGTAGGACTAAGTGACAAACTACAGGCTCAAAAGGTTTATAAAAAGGAAATGGATCCATCAAATCCAAAGGCACAGGCTGAAGGGGAAGTAGAATGGGATAACGTTCAGTTGAGGACATTTACAGTAAAAGACCAAGACATGGAACAAGCAGAGCAGAAACAGAGGGAAGAAATGTCCTCAGCTTTAATGTTAACTAAAGAAATGTCACAACCTGAACAACTCCAGTCAAACAGCGAGCTCCAGCCTTTGTCCCGAGTAATTACACTTAGACACAAGTTAGTCAAAGTCAGTCCTATGGAAGGGACAACTGAGATCCATTCCAATGAGGAGGTCAAACATCCAGAAAACGATTCCTTCCAGAAGCCTGAAATCACACCACAGAGTAGGACCCCAAAGAAAGTGAGACAGCAAACAGCAGCTGAGGACGACCAGTTCCAGGCAGGTAACGTTAAAGAGAAAAAACTGACCATGGCAAAGCCAGAGATCGAGGGACTACCTCAACAAACACTGGTAGAACAACATACCACTAACGTCAAACACACGGTTGAATTAGAAGAAAATCCTCCTACAGGACCAATTCATTCGAAAGAAAAAAAACAGATGTCAAAAGAAACAAAGGACTTAGAATCTAAAGTCCAGCTGAACATTGTTAGAACTGAAGACGAACAACAAAGAGTTCGTCTAACAGAAGAAATAAAAATGAGACAAGACCAAACTGAGAGGAAACCAGCACCAAAAACAGAATCAAACTCAGCCAGAACCAAAGAGACCGACGTTAAAGACGTTCAGTCAAGTAAAGATAAAACATTTCATACTAAAAAAGGGAAAGACGCAGTTCAAATAGATAAGAAAGAACATGATGTAGTGAAATCTGAAGAAGAAGCTCAGTCAGAGGTCAGAGAAAATGAGAAAATTAAAAGAACTGCTGAAATCACAAAGAAGGTTAAGAGCTCGGAAAACATTCCTCTAAAGGAAGAAGGAGCTAAAAAGGAGAGAAGACAAAGTCCAGACAGATCTGAGGAGATTATAGTCAAAGAAATTCTGTCAAAGGTAGAAAGACATCAGATTTCTTTAAATGAAATTGAAAGAGTGGATGAAAAGTCAACATCTGAAACAACTAAAGAATCATTGATTGCAGACGACACTTCAAACATACACGGCAAAACAAAGAAACCTGTCACAGCCATTGCTCTAACAAAAGAACATGTGAGGCCTGAAAATGTTTCTGCAAAGCAAAAAGGAGTAAAAGAACAAATGCCATCTGACGCAGAGATTAAACTGAAGGAAGTCCAGTCAGAGACAGTAGCTCCTGTTGAGTTAGTACAATCAAACCTTACCACAGTTACACTGTTAGAAGAAACAATGCCAAGACTAACAGAGTCTCTGATGGACCATGTTTTCAAAAAACCTGCAGAGATCCAATCAAGTAGGGAGAAGATCACTGAGGTAGAAACCATGTCTTCAAAGAAAGAGATTCTACATACAACTGACGAGGATGACAGTCGAACTTCCAGAAACACTCGTACTGAGCACACACAACCAGCAAGAAAGGAACAACTTAGTGTAAAAAGTTTAGGTTCATCTGTCAAGGTCAGATCAATCAAAGAAGGTCCTGAAAAACACGTTAGAACTAAGAAAATAGTCGCAAAACATGTGGTGGTTGACAAGGAAATTGATTTGACAGAGAGCGAGTCAGTATCTCCACAAGAACCTCAACAGAAAGTTGCCAAACCTAAAGACATTGCAGTTAAACAAGACCAGCTGAAGGTCAGTACAGTTAAAGCACAAACTTACAAAGTTACTTCTCTTAAAGAGACAAAACCTAAACAGGAACAAGCGGAAAGAAAGATTTCAGCTTCATCTTTAACAGAGGAAACTTCTACAGAATTGGAAGCTTCTGAAAAACATGAAGAAATCAGAAAACCTGTCTTGGCACCAGCTGATGAGGTAACTGAAGTGTCAGAGGGCAAAACTCTAAAGGAATCGAAACCCCTGAGGAAGATAAGACGAAAGATAGAAGCACCTGAGCAAGTGGCAGACAAACAAATCCCATCCAAAGTCACTGTTAAGGATCAAAACGAAAAAGTGATTACCATTGATGATGGTGAACCTGCAAAACAATATAAAACTAAAAGCATTGTCACAAAAATATCAGCAGCTGATGAGGAAATTGATTTGACAGAGAGCGAGTCAGTATCTCCACAAGAACCTCAACAGAAACTTACCAAACCTAAAGACATTGCAGTTGAACAAGACCATCTGAAGGTCAGTACAGTTAAAGAACAAACTAATGAAGTTACTTCTCTTAAAGAGACTAAATTAAAACAGGAACAAACTGAAAGAAAGATTTCAGCTTCACCTTTAACAGAGGAAACTTCTACAGGATTGGAAGCTCCTGAAAAACATACAAAAATCAAGGGAACTGAAGCTGATGAGGTCACTTGTGTGGCAAACGTTAGACAAACGTTAGTCAAAATCCAAGAGGATGAAGTTGAGCAAATCCCATCTGAATTCCTCTCAGGTATAAATGACATTTTAAAAGTGACTCCTATTGATGAGAGTACAGCAGAAATACAGCAACAGCTAATGAAAAGAGAAGTTACCTTTGCAGAATTTTCAAAACAAGACACTATAGAAAATGTTTCTAGAACTAAAAAAATTCCCCATTTTCAGCCTCGCTCCTCAAAGGAAGAAACATCAAAGATGAAAAGATTACAGAAAGGAAATAAAATAGATGAATTCAAGTCAGTGTTTGTCTCAATCAAAGAGAAGAAAACTAAACCAAAACCTGGGGCAGAAGAACCAGTCAAATATGAAGTCCAGGCTGAGCCAGTTGAAGTTACAGACGAATACAATAGTGTAACATCTGAACAAGTTGATAGATGTACTCCAGAGGAATCTCAATTGACAATGGCAGCTGAAAAACCTTTAAGTAGAAAAGATAAAGATGCTATAACAGATATTTCACAACAGTCAGTCATGTCTGAAGATGAGGTCAAAGACGTCACTTTCAGAAAAGAAATCAGGTCCAATATAGACCAAGTGGCTGTGGTTGAAAAGAAGACACTGAAAAGACAGGAGAACATCGACGGCATGGCCCCAGAGTCAACTGAGTCTGAAGTAACCTATACAAAGTCTTTGTCAGAGAACGACTCTCCAAAAAAATATGCTGGAATTGTTAAAGATAGAGAAACAGGAAAAGGAGAAATCAGTAAATTTGAAACTATTCCTCAAAAGACTGAAAAAACCCTGACAGAGTCAGCACAGATGGTAGAAGTTCGGTCAATAGGAGAGAAGACAGACAGAAAAGTCAAAATTGTTCCTCTTGAACACGAAAAACCGAGACGGGAAGTAACTGAAACTAAGGAAGAGGTCACACCTGAGATGGAAATAAAAGACCCAGAGGACTTTTCTCAAGAAAAAGACATAGATCAGAAAATAGTGAAAACTCACAGGAAAACAGTTGAAGGTATTATATATGAAACACTTCCAACTCTAGAAGCAAAACCAACAAGTAAAGAGCAAAGTGAAAGAACAGGTTCGGCTGCAGAGATTAATGAATATAAAGCACAAGAAGACAAGACAATTGACAAAACAGAGATTATGATTGAAGATGAACAGGCAAAGAAAAGCTATGGTAAAGGTTCACAAATTCCTCTGAAGGAAGTTCAGTCCAAGACAGCTAGAGTACAACATGAATATGGCAGCGTCACGCCATTTGAATTAATAGACCCTAAACAGGAACAAGTTGAAATAAAGATTTCAGTAGCACCTGTGATGGAAGTTGCATCTCAGAGATCTCTGATAATGAAAGATGGAAAAGTTAAGTCAGACACTGTCAAGCGTTTTATCACACCTGATGAGCTGGTGAAAGATATAAGATCAGTAATAAAGGACATATATGACATGGATGATGTTTCTCCAAAGGGAATTGGATCTAAAAAGGACACAGGAGAGAAGTTACCTGAAACAGAAGACATCACAGTCAAACCACTCAGGTCAAAAGTAGTTGTAGTTCAAGATGCTGTCATTACTGAGCAGTTACCTGACGGACAGCGGGAACCTGAAAGAACTGCACCTGAACCACAAGTAACATATCAACAGTCTTTGGTAGAGAAAGCTGCTTCACCCGTTAGTGAGGTAATGAAAACAGAGATACCAGTGGAAAAAGCTGCTCTCAGGACGAGAAGTCAGTCTGAAAACATTTCACAGATGACAAAAACTACCAAAACGGAAGAATGGCAGAAGCCAGACAGACCATCAGAGATTATAGTTGGAGAGAAGCACCAAGGACTTGACACAGGCCCAAAAACTCCCTGTGAGGAACTTCATTCCCAGGTAGTTGTCGTAAAAGACGAATGCTACAGTGTCACTCCATTTAAAGTGGCAGAAACGAAACAGGGACAAGTTGAAAAAAAGTTTTCAGTAGCACCTGTGATGGAAGTTGCATCTCAAAGATCTCTGATAGTGAAAGATGCAGATGTTAAATCAGACACTGTGCACCGGTTTATCACATCTGATGAGCTAGTGAAAGATGTAAGATCAGTAAGAAAGGACATTTATGAGATGGATGATGTTTCTCCAAAGGGAATTGGATCTAAAAAGGACACAGGAGAGAAGTTACCTGAAACAAAAGACATCACAGTCAAACCACTCAGGTCAAAAGTAGTTGTAGTTCAAGATGCTGTCATTACTGAGCAGTTACCTGACGGACAGGGGGAACCTGAAAGAACTGCACCTGAACCACAAGTAACATATCAACAGTCTTTGGTAGAGAAAGCTGCTTCACCCGTTAGTGAGGTAATGAAAACAGAGATACCAGTGGAAAAAGCTGCTCTCAGGACGAGAAGTCAGTCTGAAAACATTTCACAGATGACAAAAACTACCAAAACGGAAGAATGGCAGAAGCCAGACAGACCATCAGAGATTATAGTTGGAGAGAAGCACCAAGGACTTGACACAGGCCCAAAAACTCCCTGTGAGGAACTTCATTCCCAGGTAGTTGTCGTAAAAGACGAATGCTACAGTGTCACTCCATTTAAAGTGGCAGAAACGAAACAGGGACAAGTTGAAAAAAAGTTTTCAGTAGCACCTGTGATGGAAGTTGCATCTCAAAGATCTCTGATAGTGAAAGATGCAGATGTTAAATCAGACACTGTGCACCGGTTTATCACATCTGATGAGCTAGTGAAAGATGTAAGATCAGTAAGAAAGGACATTTATGAGATGGATGATGTTTCTCCAAAGGGAATTGGATCTAAAAAGGACACAGGAGAGAAGTTACCTGAAACAAAAGACATCACAGTCAAACCACTCAGGTCAAAAGTAGTTGTAGTTCAAGATGCTGTCATTACTGAGCAGTTACCTGACGGACAGGGGGAACCTGAAAGAACTGCACCTGAACCACAAGTAACATATCAACAGTCTTTGGTAGAGAAAGCTGCTTCACCCGTTAGTGAGGTAATGAAAACAGAGATACCAGTGGAAAAAGCTGCTCTCAGGACGAGAAGTCAGTCTGAAAACATTTCACAGATGACAAAAACTACCAAAACGGAAGAATGGCAGAAGCCAGACAGACCATCAGAGATTATAGTTGGAGAGAAGCACCAAGGACTTGACACAGGCCCAAAAACTCCCCGTGAGGAACTTCATTCCCAGGTAGTTGTCGTAAAAGACAAATGCTACAGTGTCACTCCATTTAAAGTGGCAGAAACGAAACAGGGACAAGTTGAAAAAAAGTTTTCAGTAGCACCTGTGATGGAAGTTGCATCTCAAAGATCTCTGATAGTGAAAGATGCAGATGTTAAATCAGACACTGTGCACCGGTTTATCACATCTGATGAGCTAGTGAAAGATGTAAGATCAGTAAGAAAGGACATTTATGAGATGGATGATTCATTTGAACCAGTCAAGTCAAACGTGGAGGTGACTCCTATTAGAGAGAAATCACCTGAAAGACAGAAACAAATTGAAAGAAAGGCCTCGGTTGAATCTGACCAAGATGTAAAATATCAACACACATCCACAGAGCAAGAAGCTACAGGGATTAAAGACGTACGGTCAAAGAAACCGAAATCGCTAAAAGAGAAAGGACAGAAGTTGGACAAAGGTAAAAACATTGCCTGTAGAGATGTGCAGTCCAAGACAGTAACAACTCAAAACCAACATGGTAACGTTAGTACATTCGTCACAGAAACAAAACAGGAACAAGTCGAGAGAACAACTTCAGTTGTGCCCGTGTTGGAGGTTGCAACTGAAAAACATCAAACTGTTAGAGATGGAGATTTTAAATCAGACACTGTCCTAAGATTTATTACACCCGACAATATGGTAAAACAGAGCGCATCAAGAAAAGAGGACATTTATGAATCCAGAGAGGATTCTCTTACAAGACATGAACAACGTCAAGATTCCGCCAAGGAAAGTGCTGATATGTTAACTGAAAAACAAGATGTTCATTCAAAAGGAGTCGCAAGTCAAGTTACAACGGACAGAATTCCCTTTGTGGATGATACAATAGCTTTCAAAGTTTCAAAGACTTTAATGAACGTTGCATGTGACAAACCATTGATAAGTAAAGAACAAGATATTATATCAGATTCTCCACAAAGATATGTTTCCCCTGATGATCTAGAAAAAGATATTTTGAGAAAGGAGGTTTACACGTCTCTAAAGAAACTGGAATCCACTATAGATAATGGACAGAAGTTAGATCAAACCAAAAAGATTTTACTGCGAGAAAACAAATCAAAGGTTGAAATAATTGACGACAAAAAAACCCAAGTTACTCCAGAGTCCACCAGCGAAGGATTACTGCAGGGCCGAGGGACCTCCAGAAAACAAACCAAAACTGGAGAACTTGTTGGAGATTCTCAAATACAGGTTTCAAAACAGAGCTTGCATGAAGTTCAGTCAAAGATTGTCACAGTTAGGAATAAATCAGCTTCTGTTTGTCCGATCGAAGGAGTGAAAATTAAGGTGGACCACATCTACAAACCTACAACTGAGGTGACGTCTAAAGAATCACTTACAGCAGATGAGAAACCAGAAACGCTCAAAGACAGAGTCACAACAAAACCGGACGTTAGAACAAATGAACTAGACGGAGATAAACAGACAAAAACAGTCAGGGCTGAGAAACAAGCTGCTAAAGACACATCCATAGAAGGAATAGAAGTCAGACTAGAACAACATGAAAGACAACAAACGGTAAAATCACTGACAGAGGCAACAGCACAAGAGTCAATACTTGAGCAGAAGACTTTGGAAAGACAACTGACATTAGGTAAACCAAAGGAAATCAAGACAGAAATAGTAGTAGGGAAAACCCAAGTCATCAAAGACTTTCACAAACAAGACAAATCAGACTTTAAAGCAGTTGAGCAAGAACAAATCACAGGTGAACAGTTAGTTACAACCACAACAAGTAACAAGGAAATGTATCGATCCCAAGAGACGATCGAGGAAGTGAAGATTTCTGAAAAATACAAACCCACGACTACAGAGTCAGAAGATGAATCCAGCGTCAGAGAACCTTCAGTAACAGATGTTACCACTCACTACAAAACAGATGCTCCACAATATGAGGAACGTGCCGCCAGGATGTGGGAATCAGAGGTCGAACCCTCTTGTCTGGAAGCAGATGTCCGATACATTTCACCTCGGAAAACTGAGACCATGACCAGAAAGGAGCGAGAATCTCAGGGACGTCAGTGCATCATAAAAACAAGGCTTTTGTCCCTGCAACCAGAAGGGAAAGAAAACGTCTCCCTTCAAGAATTTTCCAGAGGTATATAGGGACAAAAGATATCTATGTCACGAGCACCGAGTGTTGGTTGATCTGAGCACCAGACAGTGTTGTGCACCTCCCTGTTATCATCTTCCTAAGGATTCTCTTTGTCTTCATCATCTCCAGAGGAAGTTCATGTCACGTCACCCATTTTGTTTGGGCACAAACTGTTTTCTTGGTCATTGTGACGAGCCGCCATGCTGTCGAGTGAGACAGTCTGATCACCTGATACCTGAACGTTGAGTTTTTCATCATAGTTTATGTTGTGTTGTTTGTATCAGAGTGTATTGGTAGAAATTATTTTCTGACACACAAGGAGATGTTTCATCTTCGTCTTCTTCCTTTTCAATGTGGATTTTCTTTATCTCTGTGTTCGTCTTTGCATGGTTCAGTGCTCACGCTATCTTTCTCAGTGTGGTTCTGATTGTTGTTTTATTTTATTTTATATTAAGTTCCTGTGAAGGAGAAGGAGTCGCCACCACAAGTCAAAGAGCCGCTGGTAAAACCAGCTGCTCCTCAACAAGGTACCAACCTTCTCTCTTAACTGTCTGTGTGTTTCTGTGGGAAGGTTTACTTAAGACATTTGTGAAAGAATGTCACTCTTGAGCAAATATGAATCTCTGAAACTTTATTCTGAAGAAACCCAACATTTGACTCAATTCATTAGAGAGAATGATGTCCAATGGAAAGACAAGAATGCAGCCAGGTGGTGCCGAAGTTCTTTTTGGTGACAAGTGGAGGCTTTGTGAAGGTCTTCCTGTTGAATTTCCTTTATACCTTGTACTTTAAGAGAGCAAACTGACAACAGCTGTAGAAGTTCAAGAAGCCAAACTTCCAGAAGTCACTGATAAAATGAAGAAGTCGGAGAAGGGAATTACTCCACAAGAAGAAACTAAGCCAGGTATCCACATGATAACACTTTGTGTGCTTTTAGAAGGTTCTGGTGATACATCACAAGCCTTCACTAACCTCTTTTTTATGCTTGAAGTGATCAGGCAACAACGTGTGGTGAAGGCGGCCGAAGCAACCGAAACAGAAGAGAAACCAGTGGTGGTAGAAACGACAGCTCCTCAGACAGGTAGAGGTATTAGAAGGTCGGAGAAGGAAACCTCCTCTTTGTTGTTGTCTTTTTTCACATATTTCATCACTGCAAATGTTGAATATATATAACCAGCTGCCTGTGTGTCTACACTATCGTTGTGGATTTTGTTGAGTTTGTCTTTTCCCTGTTTTTTAATACACTGACCTTGAATCCTACAAAAACATGCTGCCTTTCTCTTGACTTTTTCTTACAATATCTTACGATACATCTTAATCTCCTGCCATCCACATTCGTTATTGAACTAATTGTTATTTCTGAATGTTTGATGACAACTATATCTTCCCATTTTAAAACTAGTGGAATTGCTGTACATGTCCTAATCCTCAACTTTCTGAACTATTCCTTTGTATTAGATGAAACCAAGGGACCAGTACAAGCACCGGGAGGAGTCAAGAAAGGTAAGAGCACAGATTATCACTGACTTTACCAAAGCACACGCAGTACACAGCAACTTGCTGGATAGAAAGGTACACCATATATTTGTTACAGTAAACCAAATCTAGAAAATTGCACCTAGTTCACAATTGGACATGTTGAGACACAATGTGTCTAAACAATTGGTCTGTAGTCAACTAAACCACATTATCTCTGATAAAATCGGCCTTCGTGCACTGAGACATGTCAGTTCTGAAATGTTCACAGATAAAGCCTAAAGTGAAAGACTCATATCAGACAATTTTTATTGGCCAACTGAAAAATCAGGCTCTAGTTTAACTAGATGCAGATACACTGACGATGCAAATATCAGTTAAAATGACTCAACGTATCGACCCAGTTATGGACCAGACTACTACTTACTAAAGAAGCTCTGTGTGGCTAATTACAGACACATCAAAACAAAATTTATTCAAAACTAATATATATTAAATGTTCTGTTGTTGTTCTGTTTGTAATCTGTTTAAGTTGTTTTGTCTTTGTCCTCTTGTCCGTCTATTTGTTTGTTGTCACATCAATTTTGTATTAGATAAAAAAAACAATTAATGAGGATTTTTTAAATTTAAATTTTCTCTGTATTTTTGTATTAATTTTGTAAGTATTGAGTATGTGTGTTTTTGTACAAATCGTGACGTCAGATAAGTGTCATCGAGTAATGTGAAACCTTTGCTGCCTCAGAAACAGTTCTGCTCAAAAAAGGTCAAATTCAATTGGAAGAGGAGGCAACGTTTGCAATTCCCACCTTGAAGAAAACAACCAGAGTCATGAAAGAAGTGGAGGAAGTACAGGAAATTATCAAGCTGAAGAAGGTTCCAGAAGTACCTCCTAAAGAGGCTGAAGAGGAGGAAAAACCTCAGAAGATCACCAAGACCACTGTGGTCGATGTTGAGGAGATGGTTCAAAGAGAAGAGACTTTTGAGATGTCCGTTGCCACCAGGACACCTATGGAGGGGAGGAAACCTAGCGACATAGCAGATGTGGTAAAAAAGCCTGAAGTTACTAAACCTAAAGAAAAAGAACAAGCAGAAGCTCCTAAAGATGCATGGACCCGCAAGAAACCTGCCCCAAAAGATGATAAACCAGAAGATAAGGTTTCTGTAAAGAAAACTCCCAAGGCGCCAAACGAAGAGGAAGCTGCCCCACCTAGTGCAGCCTTGAAGAAAGTAAAGAAATTGCCTTCAGATGAAGTGGAACCAGAAGCAGTCAAACTGAAACCATTTGTGAAGCCTGTAAAACCAGTGGGGGAGCCAGAGAAAGACAAAAAAGAAAGACCAGACAGGGACACTGAGCCTCTCCAGAAAGGAGAGAGGATCCCCAGAGAGGTGGACACCAAAGAACTTCCCAAAAAACCTGAGAAAGCAGCTCCAGAGGTGAAGGAGCCACCAGCCAAGGTTTCAAAGCCATTAGACAAAAAGAAAACTCCAGAGAAAGAGCCAGATGAGGTCAAAGTGCCCACCAAGGTGAAGAAAATCCCAACACAAGAGCAAGAGATGGAGAGCATCAAGCTAAAACCCTTCTCCAGACCTTCCGAAGATGATGCAGAGCCCGAGAAGAAACCAGCGGAGGAGAAAGAGCGGAAGCCAATCGATGAACTGCACCGTCGTCGCAAAAGTCCAGATGAAAAACTAAAAGTGCGAGAGCCAGAGGCTCAACTGAAGAAACCTGAGATCCCAGCAACTCTAGAGAAGAAACCGGATAAGCCGAAAGAGTCACAGGCAATTCCAGTGGAGAAGAAGGCATCTCCTGTGCCAGCTTCTGTCAAGAAAACTGAGAATGTTCCTGAGAAACTCAAACCACTGCAGTTGAAGAAGGTAATCACACCAAAGGTGAAAGAGGAGAAGGAAGAAGTTGCTCTTAAACCTTTGGAGCAGCTCAAGAAGGTTGAGCTGAAAAAGACACCATCTCCCAAAGTTGAGAAGCTTAAAGAAGCAGAGGCAGTCCTCATTGAGAGGAAGCCGAGCGTTGATAGACTCAGGAAGGTTCCTAAACCTGTTTCTCCAAAAGACTCTATTGAAGCTGTGACTCTGAAGAAGGTGCCAAAGAAGCCGTCACCAGAAGAGGAGAAGGCTGCAGAACCAGCGAAACCTGAGAAAGGGAAGTTTCCCCTGGTGAAGGAGGTCTCTCCTGGAGCTGTGCAGATGAAGAAGGTGGACACTCAGCCGGAGGAGGAAGTGTTTGAAGAGGAGTTCGAAGCAGAAGAAGGTGCAGAAGAGGAGGAGGAGGCCTGGGGCTGGGAGCTGGTTCCTCGTGACAGTTGCGACTCCGAGGATTGGGAAGGTGAAAGACAAGAAGGTGCTCTAGAGGTTCCAGGTGTGACCAGGAGAGGTGAGATGGTGGTTGCTCCACCTCACTGGGTGATAGCCGAGAAAAACCCTTCATGCGCTGAATAATCTCTACCCATTCCCACCATCATCTAAAATCGTCTTCACCCCACCATATCTTCAGTGTGACGTGATTTACGTCATCCCTCTTTTATATTTATGTTAATTATCATCATATGTCAAACTGTCGGGTCACAGTCATCGCCTAGTATCGTTTCTGTCATGACATTTGTATTTCTGCCATCGTCCACCATGTTGTCTCCACTCCGTCTTTACGTCCCTGTTTTGTTCATCTGTTCATGGTGTGAAAGCTTCTGTACATCACTGCAAAGTCGACATAATGCACTTTTCATCTTTGTGTTTCTTTGTCTCCATTGATCTTGGTTTCATTATTTCATAAATTTACCATCACCTCATATTTACATTTCTGCTTGCAATGGCAGGTTTATCAATACATTGACACATGATCAAACTGTGCAGCACATTCACTTTCCTTGTTTCTGAACAGAGGGACAACCAGCAGAGGAAGCAGGAAGAGGCCGAGGCCGAGGGCTGAAACGTAAGTCTGTTGTCTTAACAAACTGTTTAATTATTCATCCTGAATGGTGATGCCACAAAATCTTTCTAGAAATATCTGTCTGAATTTTTTGTTTTCGATCTGTGTTTCAGCCAAGCAGACCCCGTCCCCTGGAGAAGGCAGGGGCCGCGGCCTGAAGCCAGGCGGAAAAGGAACCCCACCACCAGACGACCCCTTCGGAGGGTTCAAGCTGAAAGCCGTCCCTCTGAAGTTCATCAAGAAGATTCAGGACATTGTGTTGAAGGAAGCCGAGTCCATTGGTTCATCTGCTGTGTTTGAGTGTGAGGTCTCACCTTCCACTGCCATCACCTCATGGATGAAAGATGACTGCAACCTGCGTGAGGACCCCAAGCACAAGTTTACGTCTGATGGAAAAGATCGCAAGTTGGCCATTATTGACGTCCAGCTGTCCGACACTGGTGAATATACCTGTGTGGCCAAGAACGCTGGCAAGGAAATCTCATGCAAAGCCAAGCTCATTGTTGAAGGTATTTTTCTTTTCCTTAAACATCTCACTACAAACACTTTGTGTCCTGAGGAGCCGAACTAGTACCTCTCATAATCAGTCAATGCCAAATTGTTAATTTTCTCCTCGTCTCCTGACAGAGTTACCTGTGAAGTGGATCAAAGAGCTGGAGGAGGACACTTCCGCTCTGAAGGGTCAACCTGTGTACATGACCTGCGAGCTGAACAAAGAGAGAGATGTGGTCTGGAAAAGGAACGGCGAGGTCCTGAAGACTAAGGCCAACAAGATTCAGATCAACATCATAGGCATGCAGCACGCTGTGACCATCCAGAACAGCAGCGAGGAGGACGCTGGATGCTATTCATGTGAAGTGGCCGGCCAGGAGGACGTGAAGACTGCGACAAACGTCAAAGTGATTGGTAAGAAACAGACGTCATTAAACATGTCAAGAAAAGTTTTATTCTAGACTGTTTGGGCAGGAACAGAAGGTCAAGTACCACAAGGCCAATGTTTGGCCCAATCTTCTTTTTATTTTTATTCAGAAGCAAATAACTTTTATTTCTTTTGATGATCTACAACTGCGTCTTTAGATTGTTTTTAACATTACATGTCTCACCAAATGTCTTGCATCCACATGCCTTTATGTCTCAGATACTGGAGCCCGGCCGAAATGGATTCTCAGGACCGATGGCCTGGTTCTCTCTGTATTTTAGAAATATTTGCGTTGCTCATTGTGTACGACGTCGTGTTTCAACAGAAATTGTCAAAGATTGGATTGTGAAACCGCTGAGAGACCAGCATGTGAAACCGAAGTCTGCTGCTACATTTAAATGCGAGCTGTTTAAGGACACACCCAACTGGAAGTGGCTCAAAGGAGAGAACGAGATCACTCCATCTGACAAGGTGGAGATGAAGAAGGACGGGAAGGAGCTGATGCTCACCATCAAGAACTGTCAACCTGAGGACGTAGCAGAGTACGCCATGGAGGTGGAGGGACGCGTCTACACTGCCAAGCTCACACTCGGAGGTTCATCTCTCTTCCTGCTTAATCTTCCTTTGAATAAAGTACCTATCTGTTTGTTACATGGCTGATATTTACTCTCCCTCAGAGCGGGAGGCTGAGATCCTGAAGCCATTGGCGAGCGTTGAGGTGACTGAGAAGGAAGATGCCATGTTTGAGACAGAGATCTCTGAGGATGACGTTCCAGGGGAATGGAAGCTTAAAGGAGAGGTTTTGACCAGGTCCCCGGTAAGACAGGATGGACTTGTTTTGCTAAATTTCCACTTGACATGCATTTCTACATCTGCATGTTCATTTTACTACTATTTCTGTTTAAATTTGCTGTAATGTGTTCGTCAGACGTGTGACATCCAAATGGAGGGAGCAGTGCGTAGGCTCATGCTGAAGAGCTGCCAGCTGGATCAGGCCGGAGAAGTGTCCTACCAGGCTCTGAATGCCATTACCAGTGCAATGCTCACTGTCAAAGGTGAGATGTGTTCCTCGTGTCTAGGA
Organism: Scophthalmus maximus; assembly: GCF_022379125.1. Taxonomy (NCBI): domain Eukaryota; kingdom Metazoa; phylum Chordata; class Actinopteri; order Pleuronectiformes; family Scophthalmidae; genus Scophthalmus; species Scophthalmus maximus. The sequence continues at coordinate 153,995 of NC_061528.1, forward strand.
TCTGAATTATGGTGTTCCCTAGTTTTAGGATATTAGCTAAAAATAAAGACATAAGGTCCATGGGCAATAAAACGTGGGAATGGACCTTAGATCTTTATTAGATAGGTTCCAGGAGAGGAGACCTTACGAAGCCCAGGAAGATGTCGAGGAATTTTATCGCGGGACCCAAAACATTTCCAGTTGTCGAAAAGTTGTTTGTCCGTTTGGTGGAAAAGAAAATCCTCTGTGTTTTCTGTCAGACTGTGAAAATGTCTGTTGTCTTGTCACCGTAAATCTGTACCGTCTGTTGTCAAATATAAATGTTTTTTGTTAAATCTCAGTATAGTGGCCAGTTTATGAGTTACACCAACACCATGTAGAGAAGAATCTCCTGGAAAATGAAGATTCTTGATGCTGATCATGAAGAAGCCATGTGACCAGTGAGACGATGTTCCTTGGTGACATGGAGTCCTTAAACGCACAGTCCTGGGAATGTAAAGTGATGTCTAAACTGGCCACTGACTGCAGACTGTTGTGTTATTGTTGTGATGTTGCTGTTGTTGTTGTTTTGTTGTTGATGTCGTGTTCCTGTGTCACTTTTTGACCCAGAAATCGAGATGGACTTTGTTGTCCCATTGAAGGACATTTCTGTGCATGAAAAGAAACAGGCTAAGTTTGAATGCACCATCACGAAGGATGTCTCTAAGGTCATGTGGTACAAAGGGGGTGACATCATCACCCCAGACCAAAAGTATGACATCATCGATGATGGCAAGAAGCACATGCTGATCATAAACTGCTGCGAGTTCGATGATGAGGACGAATATACGATTGAGATTTTGGGCAAATCTTCAACAGCCAGACTGACAGTGGAGGGTAAGTGCTGGAGCGCCATCACTGGACAGAAGTATTCAGTGAGTCCATTGCCTTCTCTCAGGCTAACTCATTTGAATGTGCTTTATTAACACAATTGTAGGTATCAGGCTCAAATTTATCTTGCCGATAAAGGACCAAACCGTAAAGGAAGGCAAAACGGCTCGGTTCGAGCTGGAACTCTCCCACGAAAACATCCCAGTCACCTGGTACAAGAACGACGTAAAGATTCACCCGAGCAGGATGGTGTTGACTCACGTGGACGGAAAGAAACATGTCCTAGAGATAAGGGACGTGACTCTGGATGATACGTGCCAGATCAAGGCAGAGGTCAAAGGAATTCCTTCCATGGCCAACCTGACGGTCATAGGTAAACCAGGAGTTCTGTCCTGCTCATCCTGTGCCTCTTCTCCATCCCCACAGCCTTTTCTACCATTTGTCCATGTTTGTGTCTGTGCAGATGTTTGTAAGACATCGTCTCTGTGTTCTGTGTCAGAAGAAATTGTTTTTCTCTGGTGTGTGTTTGTGTTCCTCATCTTCAGTTGACTGTGTTGTCCTTTGTTTGCCTCGTACCATGTACGACTTCTGTTGTTCATGTGAATGGAGAGTCACTTTAAAATGTCCCCGTTCCAGAGGGAGACGCGTACTTCACGGTCAAACTGCAGGACTACACTGCAGTGGAGAAAGACCAGGTGGTTCTAGATTGTGAGCTCAGCAAAGATGTCAATGTGGTGTGGTACCACGATGAGGCGGAGATCAAGGCCTCTATGACGGTGGCCATCAAGGCTGAGGAGAAACGCAGAACCCTTGTGATCAAGAGGGTTGGAGACAAAGACAAAGGACAGTACGTCTGTGACTGTGGAACAGACAAGACGACTGCAGTGCTGCACATCGAAGGTAAAGACAGTGTTTTAGATTTGTGCTTCTCGACGCTCTTCCCCTTAGCACCATCTCGTCACTTCATCACTCATTTTGTTGTTGCACTCGAAGCTCCTTTTTGCACTTGTCACTATTTACGTCTCTGTCCTCACCTCTCATCGCTCCGCCCATCTGAAAGTGGTAGAAAGACACTGCAAGTGTGAAGTGTTAACGGTCGTCATGGCAACTCTAATGTGGTGGCGTTGGTCAGTCCTCCTGCCGTGTTCTTCCACCATAACTTGTTTCTTATTGTTCTGTTTTGTTGTGTCACTGTGTTTGTGTGTCTCCATGGTTCCCACAAGAGAACCATCAGTCTTTTTAAAGCCCTTTATTGTTCTTTACTGCCTTCTGAAGAACTGTGGCTTATTTGACCCATATTGAACCAAATGGCTCTTCAGAAGTTCCACTTGATATCTAGGACGGTTATTGCAATACCTCGGTTACACCATCAGGTCAGGCTCACTATGTCAGTTAGTCTCTAACACAACATAGACAAGTGACGAGCTCTGACTGATCCGAGTGTCGACCAACATCCTGGAATCCACAGACATTTAGATCAGAATGTAGAGAATAGTGTAAAGAACGGGCGCAACAGGAACTAAACTCACTTTTTAACCTGGGGGTCATGTTATATTTTATGGCGGTTGCCACAGCGTATCAACACCTTCAGCACAAGTAAAGACGGTAAATTTTACTCCCACTGAGAGAGTCGGCTCTGAGATCCACTTCAGCTCAGTAGCAGTCATCAGATCGCTATACCATTCATACTACACGTCCGGATGTCTTGTGATTGCGAGGCTTCAGTCGTCATGCTGGGGTCACACACCACACCATCCTTTATGGGAGAAATCCTCAACAAGCGTCTCTCTGGTCTCCAAAGTACGTTTTGTCACCTCAAAACACGGAGAAGTGACACGATACACCCACTCAGTGTCGTCTTCGCTGTCACTGGCTGTAGTGCGTCAAAGCCAATGACGTAGTAGTCGACGCACTAGCTGCCAGTTCACACTGCAAGATTTGTGCTCACCGACAAGTCCAGATATTTAGCCTGCGAGATATCTGGCAGATATCGGTGTTGGTAGTTCACACAGCGAAATGGCGAGCGGTGTAAAATCAGGCTTGAAATTGTCTAGTGTGAACTTGCATTAGTTATTTGAAGTCCTATGAAGCACAATAAAGGAGGTTTTATATGAGACGTAAACTAAAGGTTTCTGTGTTATATCTGTCCGTCTGTATTGTGTATTTACAGTATATGTCTTGTTTATAAAGTGTGTCTGTATGTTAATTGTTAAAAGGCTGAATGTTCCCTCTCTTGAACGTCAGCTCGCCACATCAAGGTGGTTCGACCGCTGTACGGCGTTGAAGTGTTTGACGGAGAGACGGCTCGGTTCCAGGTCGAGCTCAGCGAGGACGACGTCCACGGCCAGTGGAGACTTAACGGAGACGTCCTCAGTCCGTCCGCTGTACGTCTCAGTAAAATGCATCTCTCACCCCCATTCACTTTCATTCTGACTTGGTAAAGCTTCACATATCAAACTTGTCAGGGACGGGAACTCGTGTTAGCTGTCGAATGAAAATGAATTGACCACACCTTCCTCTGATCACGTTTCTATGAGTCCTCATGTTGTTGCTGAAATGCTGAGGTTTGTTGGTCGTCTGCAGGACGTTGAGATTGTGGAGGACGGTGCCAAACACACTTTGGTCTTGTACAACTGCAAAGTGCCTCTGACAGGCGAGGTGTCGTTCACCGCAGCTAACGCCAAGTGTTCTGCGAACCTGAAAGTGAAGGGTGAGCGTTCACTTCCTCAAACGACCTTTTTGTGCAGAATCTTAACACATTCGTATGTCTTACTTCTGGGGTGCTTCATATCCAAAGCAACCCAAACTTATGTGGATAAATAAGACGTGACCCAAAGTGTTTTTGTCTCAGAACTCGATCCACACCTTGATGTTAACTGTGTGTCTGCATCAACAGAACTCCCTGTTTCATTCATTACGCCTCTGGCTGACGTGCATGTGTATGAAAAGGACGAGGCAAAGTTCGATCTGGAAATTTCTAGAGAACCCAAAAGCTTCCGTTGGCTAAAGGGAAGTCAGGAGTTGTCGAATGACGACAGGTTTGAGCTCCTGGTGGACGGAATGAGACACAGTCTTGTTGTGAAATCTGCCAAGTACGAGGACGAAGCCAAATACATGTTTGAGGCTGAAGACAAGAGGACATCTGGAAAGTTGATTATCAAAGGTAAATTGAGTCAGACAATTTCATGTGATGAATATCCCAACTACAACTCCACCTCACCTTCCTCTGGCGCTATCATCATGCCAAAACTTTCACTTGGACACAAGAAATATTTAAACCAAACACGAAGGCTTTCATGAAATAGTCTTATTCTTCATATGTTTCTCCGTGGACCAACTTTGTTAAATTCCCGTTATATAGAAATATATATACATTTATAATTTCTGTTTGTCAGGTATTCGCCTTGAATTTATCAAGCCGATTAAAGACGTGACCGTGAAGGAACGAGAAACCGCAGAGTTCAGCGTTGAACTCTCTCATGAAAAAATCCCAGTGGTCTGGTACAAAAACGACATGCGGCTGCATCCCAGCAAGGTGGTGCACATGTCGGAGGAGGGAAGGGTCCACACACTGGCCTTCAAGGAGGTCACCATCGACGACACGTCCATGATCAAAGTGGAGGCCATGGGCAAGACGTGCGAGGCCACGCTCAACGTGCTCGGTTAGTATGGTTTTCTGGAAGGATGCGGCTGAAGAGGATCAGTAAATCCCTTACTGGTGATTCACTGTGTCCATCACAAACTGGAACAACCAAGCTGCTGTAAAAACCTGTAACTCACATATACACCAACACACTGCCGACCTGTTCCACATGTCTTCTCCACAGCTGCGTGTCTGTATCTGCTTCTCGTGTTTGTTTTAACTGTTGCTTGTCTGTGGTTGTTGCTGGTGTCGTCCTGCAGAGGGCGACTTGTATTTCACAGCGAAGCTCCAGAACTACACGGCCGTCGAGAAGGACGAGGTGACTCTGTCCTGTGAGCTGAGCAAAGCCGGCAGCGAGGTCAGATGGTTCAAAGATGGTACCGAAATCTCTCTCTCCAAGAACGTTCTCCTCCAATCAGATGGCAGGAAGCGCGTGTTGGTCATCAAGAGGACGGCGAAAAGCCACATGGGGTCGTACACCTGCGACTGTGGCACCGACAAGACCGCTGCCGACCTGAACATAGAAGGTAATACCTGCTGTGATCCGGCTTCACCCCCAGACCCTGGTCAGGACTGCAGAATCCGCCCATCGCCATTGACCAAAGCCCCGCCCCCCCTCCATCTTTCATCTCTGTGTCTATTGCTGTTTAATGTTGAGCAACACCTGAGGATCCTGTGCCCCCTGACCTCTGTGGAGACAGAATTATAATGCTCATGTCGTCCATGTTTACAGTCATATACTTTACAACACTAATTATTTTAATTTTTTTTTAAATATTCAATCAATATCCCACAAATTGATTTTTCAAAAATATATTCATCTATTTTATTTTTAATAAAAACAATTTGAAAAAAATAACATAAACCAAACAAAGGATCAGGATCCAAATGATATTTTCAGTGTTCGTAATATTAATAACATGTTAATTAAGTTCTCTTCAGTTACTTTAATATGTAAATTCAAAAACAATGAGAAACAAAGCAGATGCTTCTATAAATGTTTTTATAATGTTTGACATTCACAAATTTAAACAGAAATATTTTAAATTAACTTTTATGTTTAGGATTTTTTAAATTTTAATTTTGATAGAAAAGATTCTTGACACAGAGGATAAATGTTAGTTACTGAATGTCCTGATCAGCTGATCATGATGAGGATGAAGATCTGTGATCATCGTCAGGAGTTGAACTCAACCTGTTCTGCTTTTGCTCAAAGTGTAAGTCGCTCTGAATGAGCGTCAGCTGCTCATCTCTCGTCTCTAACCCTAACCCCCTCTGGACTCGCTCAGCTACAGTGCCTGCAGCGTTTCCTCTAACGTTTTTTACGCCTCCGCAGAGCGCGACATCAAGGTGGTCCGCCCGCTGTACAGCGTGGAGGTCACAGAGACGGAGACCGCCAAGTTTGAGACGGAGATTTCTGAGGAGGACCTTCACGCCACCTGGAAACTGAAGGGCGAGCCGCTCCACCCGTCGGCTGTGAGATCACACTTCATTTTAATTTAAACTCCACACGATCATCACGTCTCCTGGTCCCGTCCTCTTAAGTTCTGATGTTTGTCCTCAGGACGTGGAGATCAAGGAGGAGGGGCCGCGACACATGTTGATCCTGCTCAACTGCAGGAAGGACATGGCGGGAAGCGTCGACTTCTCGGCAGCAAACGCCAAATCCTCGGCTCAGCTCAGGGTCAAAGGTGAGAGACGTTCCACAGACGTCCTCTCACAGTCTCGGAGGGTTTCTCCAGAAATCACAAAAAAATGTTTTACATTAGAAATCGTGTAATTTAGCCAGAAGAAAAAGAAGCTGTATTTTCTGCAAAGAAGCTGAGGATGAGTTCGATTTTTTATGAGCTGTTAATTAAATCCAGAGCGTGAGTGTAAGTCTCAGCTGATTGACTGAACTCTCTGCCAGATGTCGTTCGACTGGGCTTTACTGAGGCACGTGAAGAAGCCTGTTGTAAATAGTTGGTGCAGCTTGTTAATCCGGGCCAACGTCCGTGATCCGAGCCCGCATTACCAGAACTCCCACAACACTGGAACACGTCTGTGTTATGACACCAGCGGCAGCGTGGCGTTGGGTAACTCCACATTCTCCTTTTCCAGGAAAATTGCAGGGTGGTGATTGACAGGAGCAGATTGTCTTCCCCTGATGGGTTTGGCAGAAGTGGGCTCTCGGCCAATCAGGCCCCCTGGTTATTTTAGAAGCCACATGCCTTATCTAGAGCAGGTTCGCAGTGATTGGCAGGGGCCAGGAAGCAACACGACCTCTCACTGGTCTCTGTCGGCCATATTCATCTGACGGCAGGTCGCATGCTAATGAACCCGGTCCCCAGTGCCGAGTCCCAGAGCGGCGGTGTTCAGTTGTCCTGAGGGCGTCCAGCCGCGGGCCTTCAGACGACCACCATGAGGATTAGCCACTGAGGATTAGCTGTTTCTCTCTTGGGATTTTTTGGATCTATTGACCTGTTTCAGGGGTGGCTAACCATGTCTTCTCCCCAATCCAAAGCCCGAGTGATCAGCCTGGCGAGGCCTCTGAAGGATGTCGCCGTGACCGCTGGAGAGACCGCTACCTTCGAGTGTGAGCTTTCGTACGAAGGCATCGCTGTCGAGTGGTTCCTGGGGGGAACCAAGCTGGAGCCAAGCGACAGAGTAAGTCCCAACACACCTTCACTTGTAACTCAAGACCTGTTGACATCTTTTAAAGTGACGAGTCCAGGCCTGGTCCAGGTCCTGGTCCTGGTTCTCCTGCAGCAGTTTAGTCTCCACTACAACACAATGTTCAGCCTCAGCCAGTCTTCATATAAGGGCCTGTTGGTGGAGGTTCAGGATTGCAGCTGAGCATTCGATCCTGGTTTTGAGAGAACGCAGGGAGGGAGGCTTTTCTGCCCTGCAAGCGTTTCTGCCGGGTTATTTTTAACAGCTGCAGGAGGTTGAGGCGCAGGGCAGGTGGCAACAGGAGCCGCTCGACTGCTTCACTTTAAAATCACATGACTGTGTTTTTGTGCTTGTGTTGAGATGTTTGCTGGTTTCAGGCAGAGACATGAGTCGGACGGAGCTCATGTGAGTGAGTGACAGAAACGAGCTACAGCCATTTCACAGGATTAGTTTGATAATCAGATGAAACCTGAGAACTGAGGTCCAGACACTCGATCTCTCTCTGGGTTGTGCAATTGTGATTCACTGCCTGTTACATTCAACGCTGCATCAAATGGCTGTGGTTTAAAATCAACCTCATACAACATAATAATCTATGAACACATTTATCAGTGTTTTAAACTCTTTAATTTTGATCCTACTCACATGAACTTTTGTTTTCTGGATCTATAACGACTCTCGAGTTAAACTCGTCTGAAAAGAATTGAAACTGTTATGAATCAGAGACACAAGTGTTTAAAACCCAAAGTTAATATCTGAACTTTACTTAACATAATGAGTTCAAAGTTTGAAGCAACAGAGAGATGAAAATAAAATCAGACTATTTCATGTCATGAACTTCAGACCCCCCCCCCCCCCCCCCCCCCCAGGCAGCTCAGTGTGATGTGTGGTAAAATCAGCCGGCAGGGGTCAGAGGTCGTGCAGTTTAAATCGGGGGAAGGAAGCAGCTGTCTGTTGGTCTCAGCTGTCAGGGCTCAGTCCCAACTCGGTGTCTTCTCTACCTCACAAACAGCACTGAGGGCCGAGAAAACTGCAGGTAAAAAACCCCACATCAATTTCTGGGTCCTAAATTCTGTGGACCATGTTGAACCTAGGAGGCAACGCTCAGGACAACGCTCAGGGCACAGCCGTGAATGAGATGTTATTAGAAGTTAACATTTCCCGGTGAAGCTGCTTGGAACGAGTATAAACACTTGATTTCCAATCAATTATTAAAACGTAACTGCGCCTCTGTTTTGATAGGACCTAGCAAGTAGCATTCATGCTAACGTCTGAGTGAAACATGGACCAGGTTAAACGGTCAAAAGTCTGACTGTACTTAAAGCGACAACAAGGCAAAGTGCAGTAGATGCGGGAAGTTTATTAGCTGCAGGTCAGGTCGCACCTCGAATCTGAACCAACATTTAAGGAGCACACATTGATTTGGAGCAGTGTAGCTGCAGTGTTGGTTGTCCTGCAGCTGACAGTCTGCTGATAGGCTCCTCCAGTAGAGATCTTTAACATGCAGTTAGATGTGTTGCACTGATGCACTTTAGTTATTATATTTGCCCCATTGCTGCTTTATTGGACTTATTTTCGTTGAATCTGACTTGAGATAGATCGTCAAACTTTATTGATCACAAACTGGTAAATTCCGGTGTTGCAGCATCAGGTATCTTTCACACAACACACCGTAGAGAAATACAAATGTAAAAATATAAGAACTGCAAAACTATACAAATATGAGTAATATAAATATAAAGAATGTACATAATATCAGTGCAAGTGTGTAATCAGTTACCAGTAATGTGCTTAGATGACATTCAGGTGAAAATGTGTTGGATTTGTGTAAAACAGCGTCCAGAGTGGGAGGTGTTGTACAGTCTAATGGCTTGTGGCAGGAAATTTTTCCTATAAGAACTGGTATTGATAAGCAGAATCGTAATTGGAAACATTCAAGCCTGCCCTAGCTGCTGGAAAAAATCCTAGAGGAAACACTGCACGCGTTGTTCGGGGCAGTAAGCCTCTCTCTTACCTGACAGGCTGTGTTCGGGGCAGTAACCCTCTGTCTTACCTGACAGGTGGTGCTGAAGGTGGAGGGTAACGTCCACAGTCTGACTCTGAGGGACGTCCAGCTGAATGAAGCTGGACAAATCAAAATCACCGCCAAAGACTTCCAGGCCGAGGCGTCGCTCAGCGTCCGAGGTAAGATCCTGATCAAGGACGTGCACTGTGCACTGTGACATCACAGAGGGCAGACATGCCCCCTCCAGTATGTTTCTCTGATGAAGTCAAAGCATCCAGGACCTTCTCCAGATCAGTCACGTGATGTGGTTTGTTTGTGACAGCAGGTCCGACAGACATTTCTCTTGAGAAGGTTGTGGGACGTCCAGCACTTAATTTCTGTCAGACAACTGATGTTTAAAGGAAGTGTTGTCTGCGTAATGATGATGATCCCTCAGGTTTCTAACCGTCCTGTGTGTTGTCTCGTGTTCAGAGCCGGCGGTAGAGTTCACAAAGCCTCTGGAGGACCAGACGGTGGAGGAAGAGGCCGTCGCCACGCTGGAGTGTGAAGTGTCCAGAGAGAATGCAGAGGTACAATGGTTCAAGGACGGACAGGAGATCAGAAAGACCAAAAAGTACGAGACGATCGTCGACGGCCGCAAGAGGGCGCTGGTCATCCACGACTGCTGTCTGGACGACGCAAGGACGTACACCTGTGACGCTAAAGAATTCAAGACCTCCTGCTTCCTCAACGTTGAACGTGAGTTGATCGGATGACGGTTTGACTTGAGGAAGCCTCAGTAGAAGTTCAGGGACGTTTGGTTCGTGTCCCTCAGAGGAGTCTTATCAAGACAGAGACGGACCAGAGTTCTGTTGTTGACCACTCTTTGTTTGTGTTGACAGCTCCACAGGTTGAGTTCTCGAAGCCACTCCACGATGTCGAGGTCAGAGAGAAGGAAACCGCCAGGTTTGAATGTGAAGTCTCCAGAGGGGACATCAAGGTGAGCTGCTCCGTCTGTTCGTCCACACGACGCTGGTGAGTCACAGCTTCCCATTTCTGACGCGTCCTCTTCCTGTCCGGCTCGCAGGTCCGCTGGTTCAAGGACGGAAGTGAAATCAGAAAGGGTAAAAAGTACGAGATTGTTGCTCAAGGTCGCCAACACGTCCTCATCGTCCACAAGTCGGTGTTTGACGACGAGGCTGAATATGAATGTGACGCAAAGACCTGCAAGTCCTCCGGGATGCTCACGGTTGTCGGTAAGAACCACAAACTTCACTTTCGCACTGAAATAAAGTTAAGAAAAGTGAAAACTGTTCTTGTTTGTCTCCTTGAGTACTGAGCCCAAATTAATAAGAAACTCAGTGAAGTTGCTAAAAGCAAAACTTATTTTGTTCAGTTTATTCAAAAAATGAATTCAAGAAATGTCACAGAGTCAAAGTTTCAGACAGAGAATATCTTCATTACTATAAACTCATATTTAAAGTGAAGCCCCCTCACTCAAGTCCAACGTTGACACTTGATACACACCTGTTGCAGGAGCTACGGAAATATGAAAATAGAATTTGTCTCCAGTTACGTTTTCAGGTGCATGACTCTGACTCTTTGTCTTCTCAGGCAGAGAAACTGAAACACTGATCACATGCAAATATTGTTTTAGATTTTAATTTAAATATAGAAATGTAATCACAGCTGTCGATTGCGCTTTTTGTCGTGTTGATATTTATATTCTTTCTCATGTTTCTTACGAGACGTGTTTGCGCTGCTGTGAATTCAGATCCTGCGTTTCTGTAAAAACTCCTCTGATCTCTGAACCTTTGTCTCCCTGTCTGCAGAGGAGGAGGCTCGCTTTACCAAGAACCTGTCCAACGTGGACGGCACCGAGACGGACAGCGTAAAGCTGATCTGCGAGGTCTCCAAGCCCGGCGCCGACGTCACCTGGTACAAAGGTGACGAGGAGCTGCCGGAGGGCGGCCGCCACGAGAACATCGTGGATGGGAAGAGGAGGATCCTCCTCATCCAGGACCTGAAGATGGCCGACGCCGGAGACTACAACTGCAGACTGAGTCCGAGTGTCAAGACCTCGGCAAACCTCAAGATTAACGGTGTGAACAGTGAAACAATAGAAACCATCTGCACATTAATAAGCACTAATATGTTGATAAACTGATCTGGGGACAGTCTGCTGTTTCACCATCTGACCTCCGACATCTCCATCACTGTGTGTTGCAGAACTGGCGGCCGAGTTCATCTCCAGGCCTCAGAGCCAGGAAGTGGTGGAGGGCGAGAAGGTGGAGTTCACCTGCTCCGTCTCCAAGGAAACCTACGAGGTCAAGTGGCTTAAAGACGACAAGGAGCTGGAGGCGGGAGAGAAGTACCTGATGTTGAGTGACGGCAAGAGGCGAACGCTGCTCATCAAGGACAGCGAGCTGAAGGACGAGGGCGGATACGTGGTGATGATCGGAGCGACCCGGGCTAGCGCCGACCTCACGGTGCTTGGTAAGACGCCAGTAAACGTACAGAACACATGTCAACCCAAACCTGATTCAAACATCAGCTCACCTTAGTTTTCCTTCTCTGGTAAACTCGTTGTAATGTTTCATTAATCATTTTAATGATGAATATAATTAATTAAACTGTTCTGAAGAGTGACATCAGCATCTGATGTGTTTTCTTCTGCCTGCAGAGAAGCTGAGGATCATCACGCCGCTGAAGGACACAGAGGCCAAAGAAGGTCAGGAGGTCGTCCTGAACTGCGAGGTGAACTCAGAGGGAGCGAAGGCCAAGTGGCTGAAGAACGAGGAAACGCTGTTCGAGAGCAGCAAGTACGTGATGGTGCAGAGAGACAACGTCTTCTCTCTGAGGGTCAGAGACGCCCAGAAGGCCGATGAGGCCAACTACACCATCAGCCTGACCAATCAGAGAGGAGAACAGGCCAAGAGCTCGGGCAACCTCACAGTCAAAGGTCAGAGCTTCACCAGTTTTTAAATGTACAAGTATAGAGTCTGATTCTCTGTTTGAACTGAACGTGTTTTTCTATGCAGAGGAGAGTCTGAAGATCGTGGTTCCTCTGGAAGACGTCGACACGCAGGAGAAGAAGACCATCAGCTTCTCCTGTAAGGTCAACAGGCCCAACGCCACGCTGAAGTGGATGAAGGCCGGCGAGGAGATCGCCTTCAGCAAACGCGTCGTCTACAGAGTCGACAAAGACAAGCACACGCTGACCATTAAAGACTGCACGCTGGCCGACGAGGGCGAGTACACCGCCCTGGCCGGGGACAACAAGTCCACGGCGGAGCTCATCATCAGCGAGGCGCCGACAGACTTCAACGTGCACCTGAAGGACCAGACCATCACAGAGTTTGAAGACGCAGAGTTCTCGTGTAAGCTGACCAAAGAGAAAGCAGAAGTCAAGTGGTACAGAAACGGACGTGAGATCAGAGAGGGACCGAGGTACGTCGGCAGATCTCACCCTCGCTTACAAAAACCTTGTTTGAATCCAGGAGCTTTTTAACTCTGTTTATTAATTTTCACAGATACACTTTTGAAAAAGATGGAAAGATTTGCACCTTGCGCATCAAAGAGTGCAGACCTGACGATGAGTGTGAATACGCCTGTGGTGTGGACGACAAGAGGTCCAGAGCCAGACTGTTTGTGGAAGGTGAGAGGTCACTGCACCGTGTTTTCAATCTAATCTAGTTCCTGATCTGACTCTGCTCAGAGTGACCTCATGACTCTTCACCTGTCCCGCAGAGACCCCCGTGGAGATCGTCAGACCACCACAGGACGCGTTCGAACCCCCCGGCTCGGACATCGTGTTCGAGGTGGAGCTCAACAAGGACCGAGTGGAGGTGAAGTGGCTGAGGAACAACATGACGGTCGTCCAGGGAGACAAGTACCAGATGGTGAGCGAAGGTAAAGCCCACAGACTGCAGGTCTGTGAGATCCGACCCCGAGACCAGGGCGAGTACAGAGTCATCGTCAAGGACAAAGATGCAAAGGCCAAGCTGGAGCTGGCAGGTAAGAGCTGCGACAGACTGGAAGACCCACCGACACAACACCGCTTTGATTTCATCCTCTTGACGGCGTCTGCTTCCTCCCTCCTTCTCCAGCTGTGCCTCAGATAAAGACCACCGACCAGAGCTACGTCACAGATGCCGGGAAGCCCATTGTCATGGCCGTCCCCTACAGCGCCTACCCGCAGGCTGAGGCCGAGTGGTTGTACGACAACCAGAGTCTGCCCAAAGACGACATCTACACCTCCGCCGACCGCACAGAGTACCGGCTGAAGGACCCCAAGAAGTTAGACCAGGGCCGCTACAAGATCAGGATCAAGAACAAACACGGAGAGGGAGAAGCCTTCATCAACCTCGACGTCATCGGTGAGATCTCACTTTCTGAATCGTGTGACCCGTGAGTCGTATCTGCTTTAATGAGAGAAACTACTGGTCAACTACAGGAGGTTAACTATTACTCAGCTTGTGAAGATCATGTGATGTGATCCAAAGCTCCAGAGCAGCTGCTAAATGGAAAATATTATTTTCACCTGTTTTAAAAAGGTTTGATTTTCTTCTTTACTAATAAAGGAGGATGAATCTGCCAGTTACCTGGTGTGAACTGCACCCAGCAGTTCACACCAGGTATCTGGTGTGAATAAACTGAAACTTATCAAAAGTACTGAAATACAAACTGAAGTAATGAGTTATATTTATATGTAATTCATATATTTATTATTGATGAAAATTATAATATAACAAAAAACCCATCAACTGTGTAACATGAACATTAACAAGATGAAACTTTTATTTTAACAATAAAAAGTGTAAAGTAGGTTTAAATGATCACAACTTTAAATATGTCAATCAAATGTCTTGTGGTAAATTATCCACTCATCTATAATCATGATATTGTTAAAAATCAATTAGATCTCAGAGTTTTCCAGTGTAACTTCCTCCCGACAACAAAGAGACGAACTTCAGACAAACAGAAAGAGGAGAAATAAAGTGGAGAGTCTGAGAGAGCGCTTTGATTGGTCAATGAAACTAGGAAAAATCAATATAAACATTTTGACCATTCACCTCGTCTTCCATCTCAGAATCATTTCTCGCTTTCCTGACAACGAATGAAACCCGAGTGTTCCTGTGTTGTTCATGTCATCATGATGATTCTTGGTTTCGCTCACAGACGTCCCGGGACCCGTGAAGAACCTGCAGGTGGTCGACACCGCCGACGGCGAGGTCAGCCTTGCATGGGAGGAGCCAGAGAGCGACGGCGGCAGCAAGGTCATTGGCTACGTGGTGGAGAGACGCGATGTGAAGCGAAAGACCTGGACACTGGCCACAGAGCACGCCGACAGCCCCGAGTACACGGTGACCGGCCTCCAGAGAGACTCCATGTACCTGTTCAGAGTCTGTGCCCGGAACCGGGTCGGCAGCGGACCCAACGTGGAGACGGACAAACCGGTCCAGGCCAAGAACAAGTTTGGTGAGAAGGCCATCTTTATTTTATTGACACGGTTTCATGTTCTTCGTCAACCTCAGATTTATGAAAGACACGTGTTTTTATGATGCAGTGATAAAAGATGATTCAAAAACAGAAGGGTCCAAGAATTGATCCTTGAGTTCACCTCATTTGTTTTGGGATCACGCAAAATAAGACAGAAACAATCAAAGGCCTGTTGAGCCACATGTCTCTGAACGTGTCTGTTGTCTCTAGACGTTCCCGACGCTCCTCTGAACGTGATCGTGGGAAACGTCTCCAAGTTTGGCTGCACTGTCTCCTGGGAGCCTCCCGTGTCGGACGGCGGCTCTCCCATCACCTCTTACATCATCGAGCTGCGTGATCGTACGGCAGTGAAGTGGTCGCCCATCCAGATAACCAAGGCCGACGAGCTCAGTGCCATCGTCAATGACGTCATCGAGAACAAAGAATACATCTTCAGAGTTAAAGCCGAGAATAAAGCCGGCGTCGGGAAGCCCAGCGCCGCTTCGCGACCCGTTAAGATCATGGATCCCATCGGTGAGTTTGACCAGTTCTTTACAGCTGATCAGTAATCAATGAATTCATCATTCTGTTACTTTATTGGCCCATTTCATATCCTAAATATTAAGTTCAACACACACTCAAACATAATGTTTGTGTTGGGACCCTGCAGAGCGGCCCAGTCCCCCTCTGAACCTATCCTGGCAGGACCAGAACAAGAGCTCGGTGCAGCTCAGCTGGGAGACTCCTCTGAAGAACGGAGGCAGCATGATCACCGGTTACATAATCGAACGCTGTGAGGACGGCAGCGAGAAGTGGCTGCGCTGCAACGCCCGCCTCTGCCCCGACCTCTTCTACAAGGTACGACAATGATCCAGATCAATTCTGACGACATGTAACGGATGTACTCTCCCTGACCCTTTCTCAAGGGGCAACGTTAGCACTTCACAGAAACTTTGTCCAGATGCTGTGCAATAAAATCTGTTTTCATGGCTGCTTCATGGACCAGATCTGAGACTAAATCCAGGTCTCCTTTACTTCAGGTGTCTGGACTGAAATATGGCAATAAGTACAACTACAGAGTGTTTGCTGAAAATGCCGCCGGAGTCTCTGACCCGTCGAACCTCATCGGACCTCTGCTGGCTGACGACCCACATGGTGAGATAGGCGACACCCTTAATCAGTCTCATCATCAGGGACTCTTTAATATTCTGGTAGAAGCCATGTGACAGTTTTACATCACAACATCGTGCCTCTCTCTCCCCTCCCCAGTCGGTCCGGCCTTTGACCTGAGTGGTTTCAAAGACGGCCTGGAGGTCATCGTCCCTCAGCCTCTCACCATCAGAGTCCCCATCTGCGGATACCCGACCCCCATCGCCAAGTGGACCTTCGGAGAGAAAGAGCTGACCACCGCCGACGAGCGCGTCAGTCTGATGACCAAGTCCACGTTCACAGAACTGATCGTCACACCGAGCGTTCGCCCTGACAAAGGCATCTACGTCCTGCAGCTGGAGAACAATGTCACCTCCGTCTCTGGAGAGATCGAAGTCAACGTCATCGGTAAAAACACAATCGTCTCTAATCTGATCTGAAGCAGTTTGTGATGAAGAAACTGTTTACAGCACAAATCTCTTCTGGTTCGTTTCTACAGCTGCACCCAGTGCTCCAAAGGACTTCAAGGTCCTGGAGGTGACCCGGCAGCACGTCCACCTGAGCTGGGAAGCGCCGGAGCACGACGGAGGAAGTCCTCTGACTGGCTACCAGGTGGAGAAACGGGACATGTCCCGCAAGACCTGGGTCAAGGTAGGACCAACAGTTACGGTTCATTCTCATGTACATCAATCAAGTTGTTAACAACATGGCCGGCTGTGGCTCTTGAGATAGAGCGGGTTGTCCATCAAACAGAAAGTCGATGGTTTGATCCCCAGCATCCTCCAGTACACGTGTCAAAGTGTCCCTGAGCAAAACACTTAACCCTGAGTGGCCCCTGACCAATGTACTGTGATACATAGATCAGTGTATAGAAGCTCTGTCTGAATGTGTGAATTTTACATTTATATTCTGTTCATATCATCCTCATGTATGGGTTGACAGTCTAGTGTGATGTGTCTCAGGTGGCTACAGGGGTCCAGGACCAGGAGTTCACTGTTACGGACGTGGTTGAAGGGAAGGAGTATCTGTTCAGGGTCACTGCCTGCAACAAGTGTGGACCAGGAGAGCCGGCGTACATTGACGAGCCCGTCAACATCTCCTCTCCTGCCAGTGAGTCCCACCCACGGATTAAAATATCTTGTTGATGAAACCATGAATAAAATAACTTTCTGACGCCTCCGTCTCCTTTCTCCTCCAGCTGTCCCCGACCCTCCGGAGAACCTGAAGTGGAGGGACAAGTCGGCCAGCGGCATCTTCCTGACCTGGGAGCCGCCAAAGTACGACGGCGGCAGCGGCATCAGAGGATACAACGTGGATCGCTGCCAGAGAGGAATGGATAAGTGGGAGCCCTGCGGGGACATGGTGCCCGAGCTGAAGTGCCAGGTGACTGGTCTGATCGAGTGCCAGTGGTACTCCTACAGAGTCCGGGCCCTGAACGGACTCGGAGCCAGCCGGCCGTGCAAGGCCACAGACGAGATCCAGGCCGTTGATCCAAAAGGTACCGAGATCCTCGTCCTTATATAGTAAAGGTTTGTTAGAGTGATGAGGATTAAACATCACGTAGACTAAGATGAACAAAGGATGTTTCTTTACCAATCAGGAACTTTTTCTGGCAAACTTTCAAATTCAACCTTCAGGCAGAATCAAGAAATAAATCAAAATAATCCTGAGTTGCTACAGACTGATTATTTTTATTTTAACTTGACTGATCTGACCCTCCTCTTGTTGTCCTTTCAGAACCTCCAGAGATCCAGCTGGACGCCAAGCTGCTGGCCGGTCTGACCGCCAAGGCCGGCAGCAAGATCGAACTCCCCGCGGAGGTGACGGGTAAGCCAGAGCCTCGGGTGAAGTGGACCAAGGCCGACCTGGTCCTCAAACCGGATGACAGGGTATCCATTGACACCAAGCCGGGACACTCCACCGTTACTATTGCCAAGACAACGAGAGACGATACCTCCACCTACATCATCGAGGCAACCAACAGCAGCGGCCGCGCCACTGCAACAGTCGACGTCAACATCCTCGGTAAGACTTTTGACAACGTAGCAAACGAATAGAAAACAGGAGGTTTTCATAGGGACTTTCTAATTTTCTGGCTAATTCAATGTCAAATATTCTTTCACAGATAAGCCTGGTCCTCCAGCTGCTTTCGACATCTCTGAGATCACCAACGAGTCCTGCTTCCTGGCCTGGAACCCTCCGCGGGACGATGGCGGCTCAAAAGTCACCAACTACATTGTGGAACGCCGAGCTGCAGACAGCGAGATCTGGCACCGTCTGTCCTCCACCGTCAAACAGACCACCTACAAGGCAGTGGGCCTGGTCAAGTTCAAGGAGTACATCTTCAGAGTCTTTGCAGAGAACCAGTTTGGTGTTGGTCCACCTGCTGAACACCCGTCCATCATCGCCAGATACCCCTTCGGTACGTCACCTGACCACTGAGGTTTATCTCAGGGATTTGTTTGTTGATGATTTGCTTTGTGGGAAACAGCTTCGTCCAAAGAAAGCAAAGTTAACCTGTTTTTAATATTTTATTATTTAAGAGTCTCATGTGGAAGAACTTTGTTTTAATCACAGACAAATGAGAAATCTAGTTGATTCCTCTGGATCTATGATCCTTTGTTGCAGAGGTCATCAGTTCAGACTTTCCTTTAGTGGACCGGTCCGTCCCAGGTTCAGGTCCTTTAAGTCCAGGGTGAAACTGAGTTCTCATGTCTTGTCCTCAGACACTCCTGGAGCTCCTTATAAGTTGGAGCATTCAGACATCGCCAAGGACTCGCTGTCTCTGGCCTGGTACGAGCCCGATGAGGATGGAGGAAGCCCCATCACAGGATACTGGGTGGAGAGATACGAACCCGACCACGACAAGTGGATCAGATGCAACAAGCTGCCCATCAAAGACACCAACTACAGGTAGGTCAGACTGTCTGCTGTCTGTATGAGTCTGACACTGAGCTTTGTTGGATCTTACTGTGTTGATGTGACGTGTTTTCCTCCACAGAGTCAAAGGTCTTCCCACCAGGAAGAAGTACAAGTTCAGAGTCCTGGCTGAGAACCTGGCTGGAACTGGAAAACCCAGCAAGGAGACGGACCTGATCCTCGTCAAAGATCCTATTGGTACAAAGACATTCGTCCACTCAGTGTAGTTGTGTATTCAAATCTAAATTCCTTTCAAGTGTCTTAAAAAGATCATGGTTGTTTCTCTTCCAGATCCTCCATGGCCTCCTGGTAAGCCCACGGTGAAGGATGTCGCTAAGACTTCCTGCTTCCTGATGTGGACCAAACCAGAGCACGATGGTGGAGCAAAGATCGACGGCTATGTCATTGAGATGCTCAAGAGCGGTACCGTGGACTGGATCCGCGTGGCGGAGAACATCAGCACCCTGGAATACTTCCTGAAAAGCCTGATGGAGAAGCAGGAGTACTCGTTCAGGGTGCGGGCCGTTAATGTGGCCGGGGAGAGCGAACCCAGCGAGCCCAGCGACCCAGTGCTCTGCAAAGAGAGACTGAGTAAGAACTTATACTGAGAATTTATACCGATCCAAACTAACGCTCTAGAACAGACACAACATATTGAGCTGACACTGTAGAACAGGTAAACATGCCAAGTAGCAAGGTACAACATGTACGACTGAAACAAATCGTTCAGGCGAAAGTCAAAATGAAACCATGCGGCAGTCCTGAGCCACTGAGATACTCTATCCACTACTGTCTATATATAAAAATCCAGATTTCAGATCATCATCATTTTAATCATTACTGACATTGAACTGTACAAACCCCCCCCCCCCGTTTTTTAATCTCTATTTAGTGGATGAATTTGACTCTTTTTGCTTGTTTCCTCAGACCCTCCCATGGCTCCTCGCTGGCTGAACGTCATCAACGTGAGCAGGAACAGTGCCGAGTTGAAGTGGACCGCCCCCGAGCGTGACGGTGGCTCACCCATCACCAACTACGTGGTGGAGAAGCGTGACGTCAGGCGCAAAGGCTGGCAGGTCGTGGACACCACCGTCAAGGAGCTGAAGTACACCGTGACCCCACTCAACGAGGGGTCGCTGTACGTGTTCCGCGTAGCTGCCGAGAACGCCGTGGGCGTAAGCCCGTTCTGCGAGCTGGAGGACTCTGTGCTGGCCAAAGACACTTTCAGTGAGTCAGAGACAAAGTTAACTGATTTAAGATGAATTCATTTTAGAAATCAGAACATTTACAGTGTTCATGGTCTTGACCGAGGATTTTGTTCTTAACAGCCACTCCTGGGCCACCGTACGCCCTCACTGTCAACACTGTGACCACAAAGTACGTGGACCTTCAGTGGGAGGCACCTAAAAACGATGGTGGTCGACCCATCCTCAGGTACATTGAATAATAATAACACAAGAGCACCAGTGGAGGGATTAGCTCATTGTATATGATAAACATAGTCAGAGCCTTTTATGAGTCAGTGGTGTTATTGTATGAAGGTGTGTTTACCTGTGACTCCGCCTCCAGATATTCAATGGAGAAGAAGGAGAAACTCGGCACTCGCTGGGTTAAATGCGGGAAGACCTCGGGTCCAGACTGTAGGTACAGAGTGACTGACGTCATCGAGGGAACAGAGGTTCAGTTCCAGGTCCGTGCTGAGAACGAGGCCGGCGTGGGACATCCGAGCGAACCCACCGAGATCCTCACAATCGAAGATCCTACAGGTAAGTCCACTGATGAAAAAAAATAATATTAAAAATCATATAAAAGTAGAGCGGATATGTACGGAGTCTAAATCCCTCTGTTTTGCCCCGGTCCAGGTGTCCCATCTCCACCCATCGAGCTGCATGTGACCGGCGCCAGCAGGGACTTCCTGTCAATAGCCTGGAAACCTCCGCAGAGGGACGGCGGCTGCCGCATCACGGGATACCACATCGAGATGTGTGAGGCCGGAACAGAGAAGTGGATGAGGGTCAATTCCCGCCCAGTGAAGGAGCTGAAGTATCGCGTGGAAGAGGGAGTGATCCCTGAGAAGGAGTACATCCTGAGAGTTAGGGCCATCAACGCCGCCGGAGAAAGCGAGCCCTCCGACATTTCTGAGAACGTCTTCGCCAAAGACTCAGACTGTAAGAGCGTCGTCACTGTCCTGAAAGGTCCCAGTGCAAAGTTCAGTAAATCATCAAACCTTATTCCTGTTGTTTCCAGGTAACCCAACACTCGACTTCCAGACTCTGGACCTGGTTGTTGTGGAAACAGAGAAGCTGCACATCCCAGTTCCCTTCAAAGCCGTCCCCTTGCCCAGGATCACCTGGCACAAAGACGGGAAGGAGCTGAAGGCTGATGAACGTCTCGGCTTCAGGTCCGCTTCAGTTTGGAATCAGAACATATGTTTTTTTATTTAAGGTCACAATCAAAAGAAGATTTTTTTTATATTGGCCAATATTCGACACAGCCGACACTTCACCAATTTAATGGTTTCAGTTCTTTATCAATGATGATACATTTGTTTTTCTATTATTTTTCAATTGTACAAAGATATTTTTGTGTGTCTGAGCTGCCGACAGAAACAAAGAGAGATCTCAAAGAGATTCAGTGATACAGAGAAAACTAACAAATCATCATGATCATGGACATAAGCCCTGCCCCCTGGTGTCTGGCTGCAGTACAGGTCATAATCTCCGCCCCCTCTGATGTTTGTTCACGTGTTCATGTTTCTGATCAAAAACAGTCTGAGACGTCATGATGATTGACAGCTGACACTGAATCATGATTGGTCCAGGGCGTGTGTGGACGGGGCCTCGATATTGATCAAGATACTTTTTATTTACAGTCAATAAACTGATCATGTCAGTTTCTTTCATGGTTGAGTGTCTAAAGGGATTCTTCCTGTTCCACAGGAAGGAGTACACTTCCTGTCACCTGGAGGTCGACAGCAGCCTTCACGCCGATGCCGGCGTGTACAAAGTGACTCTGGAGAACAAACTGGGAGCCGCCAGCGCCACCATCAACGTCAAAGTCATCGGTACTTAGTCGCTCACAATCTTTACCACAGAGATGCTCAGCAGATGATTATCTTTTTCCACATGTCTGTGTCTCTGTCTTCAGGTCTCCCTGGTCCCTGTAAGGAGATCATGGCCTCTGAGATCACAAAGAGCTCCTGTAAAGTTTCATGGGATCCTCCAGACTACGACGGCGGCAGCCCCATTCTTCACTACGTTCTGCAGGTGTGAGACAGAAGTGTTTTCATTTCTGAGCTGCAATGTTTGTTTCAACTGTGACGTCAGAGCCTGAAAGACGAGTTTGTTCATGTCATTTTGTGTGTGTGCAGCGGCGTGAGGCCGGCAGGAGGACGTACGTCAATATGATGTCCGGAGAGAACAAGGTGAGCTGGAATGTGAAAGACCTCGTCCCCAACGGAGAATACTACTTCAGGGTCCAGGCCGCCAACAAGATCGGAGGAGGAGAGTTCATTGAGCTCCGCAACCCGGTCATCGCAGAGGACCAGAAACGTGAGAGAAATCTCTGTCATCTCGTGTTTGATATGAAACATGATTATTAAAGGAGCACTGCTGTACACAGGGTCACCTCATTCCTTAAGACATGCACATGTCTAACTGAACTCTGTCTCATGTCCCAGACGCTCCCGACCCACCGGTGGACGTGGAGACACACAACCCCACGTCCAGCACCATCACTCTGACCTGGAAGCCTCCCATGTACGACGGCGGCTCTAAGATCATGGGCTACGTCCTGGAGAAGCAGCAAAAGGGCGAGGACAAGTGGGAGAGGTGCAACGACTTCCTGGTGCCCGTCCTGTCCTACACCGTCAGACGACTGACGGAGGGCAAGAACTACGCCTTCAGAGTCAGAGCTGAAAACGCAGCCGGGGTCAGCGAGCCGTCACGCAACACGCTGTTTGTCAAGATCTCAGACGCTGTCGGTAAGGATGACATCATCTCCTGAGAACCGCTAAGTTTTACAGTCTCTAACTGAGGCAAAGGTTTTTATTCTAACTCAGACTGATCCCACGTCTGCTCAGACCAAACGTTGGGTGTTAGTTGCTGAGCTCCAGAGGAGCTTTAGTGTTTCACTGTTTTCTCCTCACGTTGTGAAGTAAAGTTCACTGACTGTCTTCATTAACTGTTGAGTTGAATAATTATTCCAGGTCGGTCTGTGGACCGTCTCTGTGTTCTGTCTCTGTGTTCCTCACATTGACGTTTGTTCTCTCTCTCAGATGCACCGAAGGTTTTCCTGAGCGGCAGCCTGCAGTCCGGTCTCAATGTGAAGCGAGGCTGCGAGATCCAACTAGACGCCAACATCTCTGGCTCACCGTACCCTGAGATCACCTGGTACTGGAACAACCAGGTGATACGGCCTGAGGCCCTCCGCAAGAGACGGGAAAAGCCCCTGAAGAAGAAGGTGGAGAAGAAGGAAGAGGAGAAGAAGGAGGAGGTAGAAGCTGAGAAGAAGGAGGGAGAGGTGAAGGAAGGAGAAGAGAAGAAAGAAGGAGATGAGAAGGGTGAGAAGAAGGAGGAGGAATCTGTGGAGCTTGAGTTGGAGGAGTCTGAATACCCGACAATAAACGAGCGTCTGGCCATTGACAACCGCCGCAGGGGCACTTCCTCCATTGTCATCAAGGACTCGATCCGGCCCGACCACGGCATCTACATGGTGAAGGTGGAGAACGACCACGGCATCGCCTCTGCAACCTGCGAGGTCAACGTGCTTGGTGAGAATTGGGTTTATGTTCCGTTTTTAAAAATATTCCATAACCACATCTCCCCCTGGGGCATTACATTCCCTCTGGGCTGTTCAGGATCTGCCCGGGAGGGGCTGTGAATTTTTTTCTTCTAAAGGCTAAATTCATGTTGTTCTCCTCAGATATCCCCGGTCCTCCTGTGAACTTCAGATTCGAGGAGGTGAGGAAGAGCTCTGTGGTCTGCAAGTGGGATCCCCCTCTCGACGACGGCGGCAGCGAGATCCTCAACTACACTCTGGAGAAGAAGGACAACTCGAAGCTGGAGTTCGGCTGGAGCAGCGTCACCTCCACGCTGAGGGGCTGCAGATACCTAGTGCCCAAACTCATTGAGAAGAAAGAGTACATCTTCAGGGTCGTGGCTGAGAATAAGTTCGGTGCTGGTCCTCCCTGTGTCTCCAAACCACTCGTCGCCAAGGATCCTTTTGGTATGACCCCGTTTATCATTAGTCCTGCTCATACTTCCAGCTAAGCTATTTATTATATTTGCACTTAATAATACTAACGTAAAATGTGTCACACGTGTAGGTCTCAATTAAAATCAGGTTTTAGTTGGCATACATTCATATAAACTTATCATAGTTACAAAGCTTTAAATGTTTGATTATTTTTAGATTTAGTTTTCTGAACAAATCATGAAAGAAGGAATCGAGATGAAATAGAATTGACCGTTTAAGCACTGAGTAAAAATAAGGGTTATATAAACAGTACGAACGATATCATTTTTTTCTTGTGTTAAATGTGCAGAAAATCCCTTTCTGTGGCAAAAACAGGAACTTAGAGTGGAAAATACA
Organism: Scophthalmus maximus; assembly: GCF_022379125.1. Classification (NCBI taxonomy): domain Eukaryota; kingdom Metazoa; phylum Chordata; class Actinopteri; order Pleuronectiformes; family Scophthalmidae; genus Scophthalmus; species Scophthalmus maximus. The sequence goes on from NC_061528.1 coordinate 178,264, forward strand.
GTTACTCTCAATTCCTTATGTGCTGTCCCATCTCTTCGTCCTCCTCAGATCCTCCCGAGGCTCCTGATAAGCCAGAGATTGATGATATCACAGCCCACAGCATGCTGGTCACCTGGAACGAGCCGAACGACAACGGCAGCCCCATTGTGGGATACTGGGTGGAGCGCCGCGAGATCAACAGCTCACACTGGGCACGTGTGAACAAGTGAGGAAACATGGCGACAGATCCTGTTTGTGGGAAATGTTGAAGCATGTCGTTAGAATTGTACCAAAAAATCTTTTTTCTGTGAAGGTTTTCTAAATGACGCCTTTCTGTCTTGGTCCTCAGGAACATCGTCCCAGACACTGAGCTCAACGTTGAAGGTCTTCTGGAAGGCCTGACCTACATCTTCAGGGTCGCAGCTGAAAACCAGGCCGGCCCAGGAAAGTTCAGTGTCCCCTCTGAACCCAAAACAGCCCAGGCTCCGATCTGTACGTAAACTGTTTTGAAATTCTGTGCTGAGTATGACTCTGCTGAACATTTGCTAATATGCATTACCAGATGTTTGTCAGTTGGTCATATTCAGCATATACCTTGTTTAGTTTAGTTTTCAGAACCTAGAATCATCAAGAAGTATCAGGAGTTATGAACAGGATACTTATGTCCTAACCGGTCCAATCTGTTCTTTCTGCAGTACCTCCTGGACCACCAGTTGCCCGAGTGGCCGCAACCACCGACCATTCCATCGAAGTGGAGTGGGACCCACCTGCCGACAACGGTGGGGGAGAGATCCTTGGGTACCACGTGGATAAGGTCAGACCATCAATTTGCCTTTTTTACATCTTCGGCTTTGCTCACATTTGTTTTCAGACCTGCTTCATTATAGCTGCTGGTTCACAATTAAAGCAATACCTTAAACTTTGTGTTCATTTCAAAAGCCAGTTTACAGTCCCCTAATGTTGACTTGTTTGTGTCAGGTTATTATCTTTAACTCTGGCATGATAAATCAAATGGTACCGTTCATGTTAAATGTGGTATATCCTTAAGGAACAAAATAAAGAGGGGAATAAAGGTTTCATTTCAGACTAATCGTCTTTTTTCTGGTGGTCTTTAGGCAATGGCTGGCAGCAAGGACTGGTCCAGGTCTACAGAGCGTCCCTGGAAGACCCGGGCGTTCACTGTCTATGGGGTCCGCGAGGGAGCCAAGTACCTGGTCAGAGTCATCGCCTGCAACGCAGCAGGAGAGGGAACACCGGGATTCACAGACTCTGTGTTTGTCAGGAATCCTGCAGGTCAGCTGAAAAAACAAACAATCAAGACGGAGCCAAGTTAAAGACACCGAAACTGGGCTGTAATCAGGCTAAATGTGATTTAATTCAGAGTTGATATAAATCTTTTTTTGCTGCTGACATTATTCCTTGGTTGTTGTCCAGAGTTGCCGGTGATTGAACTGGACCTTTCCGTCAAGAATGGCCTGGTCATCAGAGCTGGAGAGTTGCTCCGTGTACCTGCTACAGTCACAGGTAAACCCTACCCCTCCATCACCTGGACCAAGGACGACGGTAAACCTGACAAAGACCGCGTGGAGATTCTCACTGAGGGAAACGACAGCATTGTTTCAATCATGAACGTCCAGAGGAAGGACTGTGGCAAATACCAGATCTCTGCTTGCAACCCCAGTGGCAAAAAGGCTGCCTGGACCAGAGTGGAAGTTGTGGGTGAGTTAAAAGTCCAGGGAGTCAGGACAGGACTCAACAGTTAACTTCAAATTAAATGTTGTAATGAAATAAAAATGATCACTAACATTGTTTCGTCCTCAGATGTCCCTGGACCCGTCACAGACCTGAAGCCTGTTGTTGTCACTCGTAAGATGATCTTCCTGAACTGGGACGACCCTGAGGATGACGGAGGCAGCGATTTGACCGGCTTCATTGTGGAGCGAAAAGACGGCAAGATGCACACATGGAGGCAACCCGTTGAAACTACCTCATCTAAGTGCGAGTGTGTGGGCATCATGGAGGGACAGGTGTACATGTTCCGCGTTATCGCCAAAAACAAGTATGGCATGGGCCCGCCCGTCGAGCTGGGGCCCATCAACGCTGTGGACCCACAGGGTGAGTCCAAAATTCATTTGATCTTAATTCAGAAATTAAATCTCTAGAATTTGTTCTTGTCACCAGAGCAATTCCTCAGTATTTAGGTGTGGAATGATAAGTGGATTTGTACTTAAAACTAATTAGCGTTGGTGGTTCTGCAGGCCCCCCATCATACCCCGAGAAGTTCCATTACACTGAGCGCACCAAGAACTCCATCACATTAACCTGGAAGCCGCCTCGTAATGACGGAGGCAGCCCTGTCAGCGGCTACTTTGTTGAGAAGAAGAGGCAGGATCAGCAGGCCTTTGAGCCTTGCAACACAGAGATCTGCCCCAACATGTCCATGACTGTGGAAGGCCTGGAAGACGCCTGGATGTATGAGTTCAGGATCAAGTGTGCTAACCTTATTGGAGAGAGCGAGCCATCCATCCCATTTACTGTGGTTATCCAAGATGATGAAGGTAAGACCGTGTTTGAAACCCCTGACCCTTAATCAATAGGATCAAACCTTTACGATGTTTGCTGATTTGTTTTGTTCCCATCCTGTTCTTCTCAGTGGCTCCTGAGGTCCACATGCTAAAGATCTTTAAGGGAGACTCCATTACCGTGAAGAAGGGTGAACCCATTGAGATCCCCGCCGACATCCTGGGACTCCCCATCCCTAAGATTGAGTGGTCCAAGGACGATGTGGTAATCCAGGAGCCCACCGAGACTCTGCTGATGGAGACGGAGGTGACCGGCAGGATGAACTGCAAGACTGCACTGTCCATAACAGCAGTCAATAGAAGAGACCGCGGTAGCTACACTGTGTCCGCCTCCAACAATATGGGCTCGGCCAAGCACACCATCTCTGTCATGGTGCTGGGTGAGTAGAAACATACCACTGACCTCGTTTGATGGGAATAGTGTGCACTGTATACGTGCAGAGAAATGTGGAGTCCGTTGAAGTTTCAGAGGTACCAGCTGACAGTGTTCTACTTGTAACCATGTTCTTCCCTCAGATCGACCACTCCCCCCCAGGAATGTAACAGTCTCCAAAATCAAGGCCGAGTCCTGCTACCTCCAGTGGGATGCACCACTTGATGATGGTGGCAGCATGCTGACCAACTACATTGTTGAAAAGAAGGAAGTGGTGAAAGAGGAGCCAGAGCTGGAGGAGGGACAGGAAGCTCCGCCTGAGCCACAGTGGGAGGAGGTTACCAACAGCATCATAGAGAAGAAATACGGGGTATGTCCGAATAGCAGTGATAATGATAATATTGGGTTTTCATGGTTTAAAAAAATGCTTTGTGACAAATTGTAACTCCACATTCATCTCCTGAAGGTGTGGAACCTGGACACCAACAAGACCTACTTGTTCCGTGTCCGAGCTGAGAACCGCTACGGTAAATCTGACCCCTGTGCAACAGAGCAAGTCCAGATCACAGACCCCTTCGGGCTTCCCGGTCCACCAGACAAACCAACCATTGCGGAGTACTCTAAGACCTCCATGACCCTTACCTGGGAACCTCCCAGGGACAATGGCGGATCCATGATTATTGGGTACTGGCTGGAGAAGAGGGAGAAAGGCACCAGCTACTGGGCCAGAGTCAACAAGTTGCCAGTCACCAAGAGGGGTGTGAAAGGCTGGGAGTACCAGGTGAGCTGTTGGGACTTTAAGAACTGTCCTGAAAATTAAGGGTCTGTATTTGAATTCAAATCTTGTGTCCCTCCTACATATCAAAATATAACCTCAGGTTGAAGCCAATGTGACCTATAGACCTTTAGAAAAGTCTGTCAGAGACCTAAGAAGATTGTATACATACATTAACATGGTCCATTCCAGACTTTTCATTATCTACAATCGAGCGTTCAGATGCTTAATCTCACAGCTTTAGATTGAACCATTACCATGTGGAAGGTTTTTCACAGACCTGGAGGATGGACCTTTGTTGACTCTGTCCATCACAGGAATCCATCATCAGGATGTTCATTCTTTTCTTTGTGTCTCTTAGGTGACTCGACTGTTCGAAGGAACAGAGTACGAGTTCAGGGTTGCTGCCATCAATTCTGCAGGAACTGGACCGTTCAGTGGACCATCCGACTCTGCCTTCGCTGTCGACCCACTCAGTAAGTAAAAGACAGCAGGCTTCTTTTTGACTCAATGATTCACCACTCTTAAACTGATGAGTGATGAATTAGAGTTTCTGTAATGGATAGTGTTTCACATACTGTTGTTTTCCTCTCAAGCTCCTCCAAGCATGCCTGCTGCTCCCGTGGTGGCAGATAAGACGAAGCACAATGTCACTCTGACCTGGAAACCACCAGAGAGTGACGGCGGAAGCCCCATCAAGGGCTACATCATCCAGATCCAGGACGAAGGCTCATCACAGTGGATAAGGGTGAACGACCCCGACGCCCCTCACCCCACGACTGAGTTCACCGTTCCCAGCCTCCGTGAGCTGAAGCGCTATCGCTTCAGGATCATCGCCGTCAACGACATCGGCGAATCCGACCCCAGCCCCCGCACCGGCGAGGTTCTGATCGAGGATGTCCAACGTATGTCCAACTTTAAAGTCTCACCACGACAAATGAATAACTTTCATCCCCGTCCTGAGGCTTTTCTGTCTATCTGTCTCTGTCCTTCATCAATGTTTCCTCTTGACAGTCGGACCTTCAATCTCCATCGACCTGTTGGTCGACGACCTGCTGTGCATTCGTGCGGGAGATCCATTCAAGATCCCTGCCACCATCAAGGGCCGCCCTGTTCCCAAGGTGACCTGGGACTTTTATGGCAAAGCCAAGTCCCACAAGAAGAAGAAAGTGCACACACTGCCCGTGGACTCGGAGGTGAGACAACAACAACACAACCATTTCCTCCTTCACGATAGAGAAATGTGAGGGAGTTCTCAATAAAGCGTTTCAGATAATCCTGAGAAACATGAACATGAAGGAAACACTTCTTGAAGTTCTGATTAAAATGTGTATTCATTACTCCAATTGTACAGTTTAAAATAGTTTATCTAGAAAATCTGGAATGGAGCTCTTGAAGCTGTGTTTGCCTGTTTGATAAATGTTTACGTCTTTGTTTCTTGATGCACTTATTGAAAGTCACTTTGGACAAAAGTGTCTGCTACATGAATGTAATGTAATGTCACTGAGCAGCAGCGCCCCCTGCAGCCTCATATGGTCATTACAATCATTCACAAGCTGCTACTTCATGATGAAGAAGCTGCTTCATGAAGCTTTGAAGGTCAGTTTTAAGGATTTGATCCATGATGGATCTTAGTGGTTCAACCTGTTTCCTCACAGTAAATGGCTTCTGCAGACTAAATGTACATGTCAGTCCTGTGATAGACTGTTCAGGGTTTTCCCCGCCTCTCTCAGTGTCAGTTCTCATGAAGTAATGGACGGATGGATTATTTTCTCACTTCGTCCTCAGGTCGAGTCCACTGACACTACATCTGTTGTAACCGTCCCTGTGAGCCTGAGGAGTCACTCTGGACGTTACACCATCACCGCCAAGAACAAGTCCGGCCAGAAACACGTCAACGTCAGAGTCAATGTCCTTGGTATGTCTGAGTGTTTTCCTCTAAATGAACGTCTGAGCTTAGTAAGTGTTGTTGTCCAAGGACGACTCACTGTGTTTATTTCCTGGCTGCAGACGTCCCCGGACCTCCAAAGGAGTTGAGGGTTACTGACATAACTCGGGCTACCATGAGGCTGATCTGGAAACTCCCCGACAACGATGGAGGAGAGAGAATTAAGAGCTACTTCATCGAGAAGAGGAGTATCACTGACAAGGCCTGGACCAAGGTAACCTGTGCTCCGTAGACCTGTTAAACACGTCAGCCAAAATATTTCTTCATGTACAGAATGATTTTTCATTTCATTTCATCTGTCTGTTGACTCCGTTGACTTGATGAACTGATGAATTGTTTGGTTTGTTATCAGGTGAATGCAGCCTGTGCCAGCCAGGCCTACGTGGTGCCGGGTCTGCTGGAGGGGCAGGACTACTTGTTCAGGGTCCGCGCTGAGAACAGGCTTGGATTTGGTCCGTTTACCATCACCACTGAACCCGCTCGGGCCAGAGACCCCATCTGTGAGGACACGTCTACTGCTCTCACCATAGAGATCCAACAACTACCAGAACCTCAGCGGAGTTTCTCTAATGCTGATCTTCCTCTTCCTCTTCCTCAGACCCACCCGACCCCCCCACCAAGCTGAAGGTCAACCTGGTAACAAAGACCACCGTCACTCTGAACTGGGAGGCTCCCAAAAACAACGGTGGCTCCCCAGTGAAGCATTACGTCATTGAGCGTCTGAGCTGGGACACGAGCGGCAAAGAGAAGGAGACGTGGAAACAGTGCAACAAGAGAGACGTGGAGGAGCTGAGCTTCGTGGTGGAGGACCTGAAGGAGGTTTGTCGTTTACATAATCTTCAAATATTTCATAGAATACTTTCCCTGCAGAAGCAGCCGCACTAAAAATAGATAAGTAGAGTTTCCTGACTGTTGACTGTGTGGATCTGCAGGGAGGAGAATATGAGTTCAGGGTGAAAGCCGTGAATGCTGCAGGACCCAGCCGACCCTCTGCCACCGTTGGACCCATGGTCATTAAGGATCAGACATGTGAGTGACAGGCAGTGCAGCCAATCAGAAGCCTATTTGACCTTATCCACCTGAGCTCAGAGAGAAAGATTTAAGCTAATTAAGCTAAGCCACTCTTTTCTTTCAGTTGCTCCCACCATTGAGCTGCGTGAGGCCATGGAGGGCGAAGAGGGCTGTGACGTCAGCATCGTGGCCAAGGTGAGCGGATGTCCTTTCCCCACTCTCGCCTGGCAGATGGCCAGCCTGGCCAAACCTGACGAGAGGGCCGCCGTCCAGTACGATCAGCACATCAACAAACTGGTGACCCATGACAAGTGCACGCTGCTGATCCAGCAGGCCAGCAGGCACGACAGCGCCCTCTACAGCCTGACTGCCAGCAACAGCCTGGGCACCGTCACCAAGGACATCAAGCTCTCAGTGCTGGGTGAGAAAGTCGACAAGTTGAAAACGAAAGCTTCTCGTTCAACTGCCCCTACCGTCCAATAGACCATATTCACACGGCGGCCATTTTCCTCTGAATCGCCTGCTTCCTGACGTCGGGCCGATACAATCTGGAGCTGCGGAGAAAATTTCACTTAATATTGATAAAAAGAGTTATTGGATAAATGACTTTATTCAGACTATTTATTTATTAGTTTGACTGTAGACTCATGATGAATGATCCGTCAATTATCATCAAATTCCTTTGACAGATTTGATAATTGAGGAAGAATCCTAAATAAATCAGAGATAAAGATTTTCTACAGATCAGTTTCTTCACATGTTAAAGCCACGTGAGAGTTTAATGATAAAACATCCTCCCCCTGCAGGACCTCCCGGCCCGCCCGTCGGACCGCTCAAATTCACCGAGGTGTTTGCGGAGAGGATCGGCCTGGCCTGGAACCTTCCCACAGACGACGGCGGATCCAAGATCACCAACTACGTGGTGGAAAAGCGGGAGGACAACAGGAAGTCCTGGGTCCACGTCTCCAATGACCCCAAGGAGTGCGCCTACGTGGTGACACGTCTGACGGAGAACCACGAGTATGAGTTCAGAGTCATGGCCCAGAACAAGTTCGGAGTTGGGCCTCCGCTGGTCAGCGAGCCGGAGAAGGCCAGAAACCTGTTCAGTAAGTTCAGCGTCATCACCACACACTTTTATACCTTTTATATTTGTTATTCTCTTTATTACTAGGGTTAGGGTTAGGGTTTGTATTTGTTTGAACACAAGCTCACAGTCGAACCATTCATGGAAAAGTTACATCATCATTGATTAGTAAAATTGATTAAGATCAAAATATGAGTCATTAAAATGTTTTGATGTGAACTCTGTTTGATTAAAGTGGATCAGACATTTCAAAGGTTTTTTGTTGAATAATTAGTCTGTTAGAATATAATGACGAGAAGGAGCTGTGAGATGATTTGATTTATACATAAATCCACTAAACAACATAATAAAGTTAAAACACAAACACAGAAATTAAATCATAGACTATAACGTATCATGAAATTAAAATGTAGACAAGACGAAGTTGTGTTACATCAGTACAAACAAAGAACAATATGTTGAATATTTTATCACAAATGTGTAATTGTCTATTTTCATCATCTGACCTCATAACTCAGAGGTCTAATCTAATTACTGATTATTGACGGCTGTCCCTGTCCCTGTCCCTGCAGCCGTCCCGGGTCAGTGTGAGAAACCAACAGTGACCGAAGTCTGTCTGGAGTCGATGACTGTCAACTGGGAAGAGCCCAAGTACGACGGCGGCTCGTCCATCACGGGTTACATCGTGGAGAAGAAGGAGACGACCGCCAAACGCTGGACCCGCGTCAACCGCGACCCGATACGAGCGCTGCCACTGGGAAACAACTGGGACGTCACCGGCCTGCTCAATGGCGCCATGTACCAGTTCAGGGTCATCGCTGTCAACGCCGCCGGCTGCGGTCTGCCCAGCGTGCCCTCTGACCCCGTCCTCTGCAGAGACCCCATCAGTAAGACAGAGATGATAAAGTGTGATTTTATCATTAAATCGAAAGTGGAGACCACACCCCTGTCCCGCTCCAGACTAGCCAATCAGATTAAAGGTGTCTTGCTGCTCGGATAACGATGATTCCTGTGTGTGTTTGCTCAGAGCCTCCGGGACCGCCCACTCCCAAGGTGACCGACTGGACGAGGTCGACGGTGGAGCTGGAGTGGATCCCTCCTGTGGTGGACGGTGGGTCAAAGGTCACCGGCTACATCGTGGAGTTCAAGGTGGTGAACAAGGAGGAGGAGGACAAGAAGGCTCAGAGGAGGCTGCTGCTGAGCGACGCCGAGGAGAAGGAGGAGCCCGAGAGTGAGGAGAGCTGGGCCAAGGTAAAAAAAAAACTTCTGTCAGTGACGTCACATCAGCAGTAGAAATGTGTTTTTTCATTTTATCATTTTTAAGCAGAATTTTTTTACTTCAAATGAAATCGAGACGAAGGAACGGAGGAACAAAACAGCTAAGCATCTCGTTGATGTTTAATTTGAATCATAGTCTTCATTTCATAAATAGGTTAATTTAATTTGAGCTGCAGTTACAAACATCAAAAATTCTTCATCGAAAAGATTGCAGCAATCAGGCCTTCTGATACCTCCTAAAGTTCTTTCAGCTCTACCTGGCCGACAGGACCTTCTCTGTCCAGCTTGGAGATTCCACCTCTTCTGTTGCCCCCCTCACCTGCGGGGTCCCTCAAGGCTCTATACTGGGTCCCATTCTATTTCTGTTGTACATCTTACCTGAGAACCCTAGCTAAGATCAAATCCTACCTGGCCCAGAGTGATCAAGAGAGAGTCATCCATGCCTTCATAACATCTCAACTGGACTACTGTAACGCTCTACACACCGGCATTGATCAATCACAGCTCCGCCGCCTGCAGTTGGTTCAGAACTCAGCCGCCCGACTCCTCACCTGCACAAAAAAGCGCAAACATATCACCCCGGTCCTCGCATCACTCCACTGGCTCCCCATCCGCTACCGCATTGATTTTAAACTTCTACTGACTGTTTACAAATCCCTCCATGGTCTGGCCCCCACGTACCTGTCTGCTCTTCTCCACCACCACATCCCCTCCAGAGCACTACAGTCAGCTGACCAACTGTTGTTGGGAGTGCCCAGGTCCAGGCTAAAAACCAGGGGGGACAGAGCCTTTGCAGTAGCGGCCACCAGACTGAGGAACTGCCTCCCCCTGCACATCCGTGCAGCCCAGTCTCTGAATATTTTTAAGTCCCATTTAAAGACCCACCTCTTTTCACTAGCCTTCTATTAGTGTCTCCTTTTTTTTAAGTGCCAGCGCATAGTGTTCCCTGGTTACCTTTTAAATTTTCTTTTTTGCTTTACTTAACCTATTGTATTATTCTTTGTTTATTGCACTTACGCACTTTCTTGTGAAGCACTTTGGTGCGGCTCAGCCGTCTGTAAATAAGCTATAGAAATAAAATTGACTTGACTTGACTTGAAACATCTCACCGAAGTGATTAACGGCTGTTTTCCCAGTTAAGAAGCTTTGTATCTGATCAAACTGACGGTTTTTGTCTCCAGGCAAAGGACACAGAGATTCGAGGAACCAAGTTTGTGGTTGACGGCCTGAAGGAAGGTGGTCTGTACCGCTTCCGAGTCCGAGCCGTGAACACCGCCGGAGTGGGAGAGCCAGGACTCGTGTCTGAGCTGATCGAGGTCAAAGACAGAACGAGTAAGACCGATCCATCAAACATTTAGTCGTGTCATCGCAGCAGGAAGTGTTTCTGATTCTCCTCTTCCTTCAGTTCCTCCTGAGATGGACTTGGATGCCTCTGTGAAAGAGAAGATCGTGGTCCACGCCGGTGGCACCATTCGCATCATCGCCTACGTGTCCGGTAAACCCGCCCCGCAGATCAGCTGGTGCCGGGATGACGCCGAGGTGCCCAAAGAGGCCGTGGTGGAGACGACGGGCATCTCCAACTCGCTGGTCATCAAGAACTGCAGACGCCAGCACCAGGGCATCTACACCCTGAGCGCCAAGAACGAGGGAGGAGAGAGGAGGAAGGCCGTCATCGTCGAGGTCCTGGGTGAGTCAGAAGGAATCTTCAAAATGTTAATGTTTTACAAAATCAAATGTTGAGGAAGAGCACTTTGATCTATTTTTAAGAAGTTTGTGCTTTTTTTTTTTTTAGGTTTAAGTTTTGATTGATAACGTAGACAATCATTTATATTATTATCCCATCAGATAAAAGAACAAAAGTACAACTTATAAACGGAAGGCCACTTGATTCCCTCTGTCTTTGACTCCCTGGTCCTGACCTCTTCCCTCCAGACGTCCCGGGACCCGTTGGTCTTCCCTTCGCCGGAGAGAATCTGACCATGGACTCCTGCAAGTTGACCTGGTACTCCCCTGAGGACAACGGTGGCTCGGCCATTACCAACTACATCATCGAGAAGCGAGAGTCAGATCGCATGGGCTGGACCTCGGTGTCCTACACGGTGACGAGGAACAACGCCGTCGTTCAGGGACTCATCGACGGCAAGGGCTACTTCTTCAGGATCGCAGCTGAGAACATCATCGGCATGGGACCGTTCATCGAGACCGACAAGATGGTTCTCATCAAGGACCCCATCTGTACGTCTGAAACATTAGAACTGTAATAATGTCACTGGTCACACAACCAGTAGAGCTTCTCCCCCCTCGTATGTTCAGGGTTAAGGTTTCCACATTTATCTTGTCTGTGTCTCCTCTAGCCGTCCCCGAGCGTCCTGAGGACCTGATCATCACCGCTGTTACCAAGGACTCCCTCTCTGTGGCCTGGAGACCGCCCAAGTACGACGGAGGCGCCGAGGTGACCGAGTACGTCCTTGAGTCCCGCATGATCGGCCGGGACACCTTCACCCGTGTAGGTGGCAAAGACAAGCTGATGGACAGGAAGTTCACACTGACGGGGCTGAAGGAAGGCTCGAACCACGAGTTCAGAGTCTCCGCCATCAACAAGGTGGGACAAGGAAAACCGTCCTTCGCCACCAAACCGGTGCAGTGCAAGGACGAGCTCGGTGAGTGACGCAACAAGACAAGAAATTAATTGATGAATGGATCAAACAATTAACTAACTAACCTGTTAGTTTTTAAATGATTTAATACTTTTTAATGACTTTTGCTGATAGAAGTCGATGAACCACAGTTAGTCTTCAACATCTCAGACACTTAGTTAAAGGGCCCATATTATGCTCCAGGCACCTTTTCAGCCAGCCTCCACATATATTTGCTTATCTGGGGTGTCTGCCAGCCTACGGAGAATGAAAAGAAAACAATGAGTTGTTGATTCGTGGTTTGGGTTGGCCGTGCAGACGGTCTGTAAACAGCCCGGGCGTCAACTGACGTAATTTCACTCCTGCAACTGGGGCAACCACGCCCCCAACCTGAGCAGCACCTCCCCCCTCGCGGCCGACCAGTGAAGCTCGTGCCGGCCGGAGTAGACTCGCGGCCGGCCACAGAAGCTCGCGCCGGCCAGCGTAGCTAGACTCCCGGCCAGCCGGCAAAGCTCGTGCCGGCCGGCGCACATATCGTTATCGTTCTATCGCCCAACCCTAAATTGTGCTCTGTGTGTAATTATGGAGAATGTGTTTGCTGTGTCTGTAAATGTCTGTCTCGCCTCCGCCCCTCAGAACCGCCAACCCTGGACCTGGACTTCAGGGACAAGATGATGGTGAAGGTGGGTGACAGCTGCACACTGTCAGGATGCTACAGTGGCAAACCGGCACCGGCGGTCGCCTGGAAGAAGAACGACGAGGAGCTGAAGGTGGACGAGGAGATCGGCCTCCACAGCACCACCCGCCACCTCAGCCTCAACATCAGCAGAGCCAAGAGAGATCACAGCGGCTGCTACTGCGTCAATGTGGAGAACACGGCCGGAGCTCGCACAGGAATCTGCACCATCACTGTGGTCGGTAAGTAAAGTCACGAGCAGGTTGGAAGATCAGTGGTTTGTACTTCAGCAATAAGGAGGAATGACCTCATCGAGTCTGCAGCAGTATAAAGTTTAAATCTCACCTGTGTGAATGCTTCCTCCTGTCAGACCGTCCTCAGCCTCCAGAGGGCCCAGTGGTCTTCAACGAGGTCTACGGGAACTACATGGTGGTCTCCTGGAACCCTCCTCTTGATGATGGAGGCTGCGCCATCTCCAACTACATCATTGAGAAGAGAGACACCAACAGAGACCTGTGGATGCCCGTCACCTCTTCCTGCACCAGGACGTCCTGCAGGGTGAGGAGAGTTCAACTATTAAATCTGTCTCCAAATCCAGTTCAGTTCACGTTTCCCCAAAGGTCCGAGGTGAAGGGGGTCTTGACAATGTTTAAGGTTTTGTCATTCTTCATTTTATTGTAAAACACAAGGCTGAAGATTTATATAAAAAATGAAAATAAGAAGCCACGATGAACCAGTTGTTTAGAAGTGATGAATGAGGAAATGGCCATTAAAGGTAAAAGTAAAATTGTTCCATAGGAAGGAAATTGTGTTACCATCAAAAATACAACATGCAGATTTGTGGAATAAGAAACAGAAACACTTCAGTGCTGTTTGTTTCTCCAGGTGCCAAAGCTGATCGAGGGTCGTGAGTACATCGTCAGGATCATGGCTCAGAATATCTACGGCATCAGCGACCCACTCCTGTCTGGAGAGACCAAGGCCAGAGACATCTTCAGTAAGTCAGACCTGCAACCAGAGACAGTCACAGATGTTCAAGTGTCGTGCAGCGTCTGACAAGTGCGACGATGTTCGTTTGTTTCCGTCACAGAGGTGCCCGACGCTCCCAAACAGCCCACGGTGAAGGAGGTGTACCACGACTCTGCCCTTGTCAGCTGGGAACCACCTGCCGACGGAGGAAAACCAATCACAGGCTACATCGTGGAGCGGAAGGAGACCATGGCCAACAGGTGCATTACACACGTTAGAAACCTCCACAGTCCAAAACCCAAAGTTATCCATTTTATTTAGAAACTAAAATTTTCACTTGATGATCAAAAAGATTATTTGATTACAGATTTATTATTGATTTACTGTATTTCCTCTGGTTGAATAATCACTGAATTGACTGATTCACAGATTAATCAGAGCTGTATAAAGAACTTAGTGTTTTAGGATAACAGGTTAACAATAAAATTAAAAGATGAACTGACACATTGTTGCGTCCAGGTGGGTTCGCTGCAACACAGAGAGAATCCATCCAAAGGTGGAGTACTGTGTGACGGAGCTGCTGAAAGGCTGCGAGTACGAGTTCAGGGTCAGCGCTGAGAACGAGGTGGGAGCCGGAGACCCGAGCCCGCCGTCCAAACCTGTCTTCGCCAAAGATCCCATAGGTGAGTTCACCTCTTTCAAAAATACTTCAGTGCATCGTCACTGCGTAACTTTTTGACGTTTCTCAAAACACAAATGACCAATGAACAGGACTCAAAGATTCTTTGCAACAGACTAGATGAAATGTGACAGTTAGCTGGTATTTGTTTGGAGATATGCTGCGACCCAATAATAAGGATTTCAGTTTTATTCAAATTTAGTTGGAGGAAACTTACTGACATACAGATTGGCCTGTAGACCGAGCATAGTGAGGTCAGAGACAAACTGTGTCTCCTGATGACCTCACACAGGAGAAGCATGTTAAGAGAGACGTCTCTAGAATTGATCCTTAAGGCACACCAAACCATACATGGGAAAAATGTATTAATAGCAACACAGAATTTCCTATTTGAAAAGTAAGATGAGAACCAGTGTAATTCAGGCCCAACTATAAACGTATTAACTAGATATATACTAACTACAAGAATTCCTTCCTGTCTTTTGTCTTAGTGAAACCAAGTCCACCAATGAACCTCCAGGCCATCGACTTCACAAAGGAGTCAGTGACTCTGTCCTGGGAGCCGCCTGCCGACACCGGCAGAGGAAAGATCTTTGGATACCTGCTGGAGTTCCAGAAGGCGGGAGAGGAGGAATGGCTAAAGGTAAGGGAAAAATTATTTTCTTTTAACAGGAAGACTCTCATTCGAAAATGTTTTGAGTTATTTTCCTTCTGCTCGTCTCAGGTGAACCAGACTCCAGACTCCTGCCAGGAGACCAAGTTCAAGGTGATCAACCTGGATGACGGTGCACTTTACCGATTCAGAGTCATGGCCGTCAACGCTGCCGGGGAGTCTGACCCGGCTAACGTGAAGGAGCCAGTCAGAGTACAGGACAGACTTGGTAAGTCTTTGTTTTGGTATTATCTGCACCACCTTGTTCATCTAATGTGATCTCAATGTCCTTTCTCTTCACTCTCTTCACCTCCTCAGAGCCCCCAGAGCTGATTTTGGATGCCGGAATGACCAGAGAGGTGAGGGCCATGGCTGGCACTCACATCACTCTGATGGCCGACATCAAAGGCGTCCCGTTCCCCTCTGTTACCTGGAAGAAGAATGAGGCTGATGTGCCCACGAGGGCTGACATTGATACCAACCAAGCTGGCACTAAGCTGGAGATGAGGTTCTGTAACCGAGGGGACTGTGGAGACTACACCCTGACTGTGGAGAACCCAGTCGGATCCAAGACCGTCACCTGCACTGTGCTAGTCCTTGGTAAGAATCGCACAAGATAAATATTAGCTTGAATACACAAGTGTGATTCACTCGTATGAACCACAAATGAAAAGTCTGGCTCAGCAGCTTTGTGACATTCCTCATATATTTTCTTCAGACAAGCCTGGTCCCATCCAGCACCTTCGGGTGACAGACGTCAGGAGTGACTCTGCCTACCTTTCCTGGAAGGACCCAGAGGACAATGGCGGTACTCGAATCACAAACTTTGTGGTGGAAAAGAAAGACATAGCATCCACTCAGTGGGTCCCTGTCTGCTCCACATCCAAGAAACGCAGCATGACGCTGAAGCACCTGATGGAGGGCACGTCCTACTCGTTCAGAGTCGCTGCTGAGAACCAGTACGGTCGAAGTGAATACGTTGAGACGCCAAAGGCAATCAAGGCAATGAACCCACTCTGTGAGTAAATACACAATTCTCACTTAATCAAGAGATTAATGTTTATTATTCTGTTCCTGCTAATGTTAGAGCACATTCAATTAGATTTGCCATGGGTTTCAATTTTTTTAATTATTTAAAATGTATTATTAAATTAAATTTAAGGAAGGTGGAGTCTATGTTTGGATTGCCAAAACACACCAGTTCAAACCTAAATATCTGTTTCAGTCCCTCCTGGTCCTCCCAAAGACCTGCACCATGTCGACGTGGACAAGACTGAGGTGTGGTTGGTCTGGAACTGGCCTGACCGCAATGGAGGAAGTGATATCACAGGCTTCCTGGTGGAGTATCAGGAGGAGGGAGTGAAGGAGTGGGATGAGTGGAAGACTGTCAGCATCCCTGAGAGTCACGTGACTGGCCTGGAGGAAGGAAAGACCTACCGCTTCAGAGTGAGGGCTGAGAACGCCATTGGCCTCAGCAGACCTGACACCACTGTGCCTATCCTCTGCCAGGAGAAACTGGGTGAGATACAGGATGTAACCCCAACACTCTTTCAGATTTTACACTGGCTCAAATAGCGTGGATCAGTTAACGTTGATTATTTAGTGATTGTGAACATAATCTTGACCTCCTCTGTCTGCATGACTGCAGTTCCCCCAATCGTTGAGTTGGACGTTAAGCTCACTGAAGGCATCATTGTGAAGGCTGGTACTACCATCAGGCTGCCAGCTATCATGAGAGGAATCCCTGTTCCGACTGCAAAGTGGTCCATTGAAGGAGAGGAGCTCATCAGCCAGGGCAATGTCAAAATCGACACTGACAACTTCTCCACTGTGCTCAGCATTAATGAGTGCACAAGGAACCACACTGGCACCTACCTGCTCGCTGTGTCAAACCCAGCCGGAACCAAGACAGTAGCTTTGAATGTAACTGTCCTGGATGTTCCCGCTGCTCCCATTGGACCTGCCAACCTCCTGGAGGTCACTCCTGATTCCATGATTATTGAATGGCGTCCTCCCAAGGACGATGGTGGCAGCCCCGTAACCAACTACATTGTGGAGAAGAGGGAGTCCAACAAGGAGACCTGGGGAGGTGTGAGCTCCGGCAGTCTTGCCACCCAGCTCAGGATCACACGCCTACAGAAGGGAGTTGAGTATGTGCTTCGTATTCGTGCTGAGAACAAGATGGGCATTGGTGCTCCTCTGGAGAGCAAGCCAACGGTCGCTGAGCACTCCTTCATGCCACCCAGCCCGCCTGGTAAGCCACAGACTTCCGATATTGCAGAGGATGCGGTTACAGTCGGCTGGACCATGCCCCTGTCTGATGGTGGCAGCCAGATTGCTGGCTACATCATCGAGCGCAGGCACAAGGGAGGAAAATGGATCCGTGTCAATAAGACACCGTGCAAGGACCTGAGGTATAGAGTTCTGGGTCTTTTTGAGGGCAATGAATATGAGTTTAGAGTGTTTGCTGAGAATATTGCCGGCTACAGTGGACCCTCTCCCACCTCTGAC
The DNA here is from genome assembly GCF_022379125.1 of Scophthalmus maximus. NCBI lineage: Eukaryota > Metazoa > Chordata > Actinopteri > Pleuronectiformes > Scophthalmidae > Scophthalmus > Scophthalmus maximus. Next base: position 195,417 of record NC_061528.1, read on the forward strand.
CCCTGCAAGCCCTGCAGGCCTATCACTGTCCCCAGTCCCCCTGTAAACCCCAGAGTTAAAGATTACAGCAAGACCACTGCCGACCTGGTGTGGAGCAAACCCAATAAGGATGGAGGCAGCCCTATCTTGGGCTACACTGTGGAAATAAAGAAAGCAGATACTGACGAATGGAATAAAGTGAACCTGGACGACTTCATCAAGCAGTGTGCCTACAGTGTCAAGGGTCTGGAGGAGGGCGGCACCTACAGATTCAGAGTGAGCGCCTCAAACATGATTGGAGATGGAGAACCGAGAGAAATCCCACAGTCCATCACTGCGCAGGATATCCTCATTCCTCCAGAGATTGAGATGGATGCCACCTGCCGTGAGCGTGTCACTGTGCGCGTCGGATACAACATCAACATCATCGGTTACATTAAGGCCCGCCCTGACGCTGAAGTGCTATGGTCAAAGGAGGAGACAGTTCTGGAGAACAACAAACGCGTCACCATCACTCAGAACTTCCCTGTGGTCCAGCTGAGGATCAAAGAGGCCACAAGAGATGATCACGGAAAATACATCGTTAAGGCTTCAAATGAGGGCGGAGAGGCCTCCTGCACCATCACACTCAATGTGCTAGACAGACCCAGCCACTGCCAGAACCTGCACACTACCTATGCTACCAGGGACTCATGTATGATCAACTGGGAGGCCCCTAAGGACAACGGTGGATCTGAGATCACCAACTACATCGTGGAGTGCCGTGAGCCCAGCATTAGCACGTGGGCTATGATCTCCTCTAACTGCACCAATCGCAAGATCAAGGCCAAACTGATGGATGGCCGCGAATACCTGTTCCGTGTCTGTGCTGTGAACAAAATGGGACCTGGACCCACTGTGGAGACCAAGACCCCTCTTCTGGCCATTGACCCCATCGAGAATCCTGGTGAGCCTGAGAACTTCAGAGTCACTGACATTGGTAAGAACTATGTCTATCTGAGATGGAGGAAGCCTGACTATGATGGTGGAAGCCCCAACCTCTCCTACAACCTGGAGTGCAAAGGCAAAGATGCAGATGAGTGGCAGAAACTCAACGCCGGCATTCTCACTAATACTTTCTTCCTGGCTGACAAGTGTGTAGAGAATCAGACGTACACTTTCAGGTATGTTGCTGCATTCACACTGTTGTTTTGCAGAGTGCCTCATTGCCCAATCTAATGTAAATCACTTATTAATAATTCTTAAAATTTCTCATCCAGGGTGCAGACCGTAAATGAGGGAGGGGAGAGTGACTGGGTGAAACTTGCTGATATTGTGGTGAGGGAGGAGATCCAGAAGCCTGTCATTGACCTGAAGCTGACCGGAACTCTGACAGTGATGGTTGGAGAGTCAGTCAGGATAGAGGCCGGCTTGAGAGGGAAGCCCCAGCCTGAGGTAAAATGGATCAAAGACAAGGCTGTTGGAGACAACCCCAGAATCAGTTATGAGACTGGCCCAGACTACTCCAAGTTCCTAATGACCAAATCCAGACGCACTGACACCGGAAAATACATCATCACTGCCACCAACTCAGCTGGCACCTTCACAGCATATGCCAACGTAAACGTCCTGGATGTCCCCGGGCCAGTAAGGTACCTCAGGATTACGGGCATTGGAGCCGACAAGTGCAGAGTTGTGTGGGATGCTCCAGAGGATGATGGAGGTTGCGAGGTAGACAGCTACATCCTTGAGAAATGTGAGACCAGGAGGATGGTGTGGTCCACATACTCAGCCTCTGTGGTTACACCATACTGCAACGTCACTCGTCTAGTGGAGGGCAATGAATACATCTTTAGAGTGAGGGCAGAGAACAAGATGGGAACTGGCCCGGCCATGGAGAGCAAGCCTGTCACTGTCAAGACTCAGTTCAACAAACCTGGCGCCCCTGATACCCCAGAGGTGACCAAGGTAATTAAAAGACCTCCTGCTTCATAGATTTTCCATCCATGTACGACAATGTTACGAAAACGCGTTTCTCTGTTTCTCACACTGCTGATATCTTTGTTATGCAGGTGAGCAAAGAGGAGATGACAGTGGTCTGGGCTCCTCCTGAGAACGATGGAGGGAAGTCGATCACTGGTTACATCCTGGAGAGGAAAGAGAAGAGGGCAGTGCGCTGGGTGCCATGCACCAAGAGCCCCATCTCCGAAAGACGCATGAAAGTCACTAACCTGATTCCTAACCACGAGTACCAGTTCAGGGTGAAGGCTGAGAACGAGGTTGGTCTGGGAGAGCCCAGCAAACCCTGCAGACCCGTTGCAGCCAAAGATCCCATCGGTGAGTACAAGTTGCTGTCACAGTTTATGAGTCTGAATTTCTTTTTTAAGATTTGTACTTACACCATAGAACATGGGATTTACAGGAAGCTTAAGATGTCTGTGATGTTCATGTGATTTTCAGTTTTTTTCTTGTCTGTTTATTGAGCTTTTTTGACCATCACTTCTTGCAGAGCCCCCTGGCCCTCCTGCAGGGCTGAAGGTGGGTGACAGCACCAAGACCTCTATCACACTGTCCTGGTCTAAACCTGTGTATGATGGAGGTGCCCCCATAATTGGCTACAGCTTGGATTTGAGGCTGAAGAGCGAGGCAGACCCTGAAAAGCCCTCAGAGGGCTGGAAGAGAATTGACACCCGTGGCCCACTGGTGCTCACAGAGTTCACCATTGGCCAGCTGGATGAAAAGCAGGAGTACGAGTTCAAAGTTTCTGCCCGAAACCAGGTGGGCTGGGGACGCCACGCCTACTTGAAGGAGGCTGCCTCCCCCAAGGAGATACTGGGTAAGAATGAACTGTTCGGTTACGTTACATGTCATTTCATTTTGCAGATGCTTGATTTAAAGTGACTCACAACTATGGGAAAACACATTTACTACAGCCAACTTTGTTCCAATAAGTCCATGTCAATAACATTGTGATAATCTCATCAACAGAGGCTCCAGAGATCGAACTGGACGCTAGTCTGAGAAAAGGCCTGGCTGTCAGGGCTGGATGTCCCATCAGGCTTTTTGCTGTGATCAGAGGAAGGCCCGCCCCCAGGGTTACCTGGAAGCGCCTTGGTGTGGACAATGTAGTCCGCCGAGGCCACGTGGACCAGGTTGACAGCATGTCCTTCCTGGTTATTCCTGAGAGCACCAGGGAGGATTCTGGGCAATACTCACTCACTCTGTCCAACACAGCTGGAGAAAAAGCTATCTTCGTCCGTGTCAAAGTGCTCGGTGAGAAACAGAAAAATAATGAATGGAAAAAAGTTGCGACACTTTTCCCTGTTAAACAAAGCGTACTATCAAAGTGACTCTTAAATTCATCCTCTGCAGACACTCCTGGTCCCGTAGGCGGCCTGGAGGCAACTGACGTCACCAAGACGACAGCTCAACTGTCATGGCTGCCACCAGAGAATGACGGTGGCAGCCCAATTCTCAACTACATTGTGGAGAAACGGGAGGTGGATAGGAAGACCTGGACCAAGTGCACAGAGGAACTGAAGAAGACGAGCTTCAAGGTGACCACCATGTCACCTGGCATCGAGTACTACTTCAGAGTCACAGCCTGCAACAAATATGGCATTGGTGCTCCACAGGACTCACCAAAGTCCTACCTAGCTGTTGATCCAATCAGTGAGTATCACCACAGAAGAAGTTCCTCTGCCTCTTTTGCCTTTCCTCTGCTTTGACACTTCTTAACACCTGCTGTGTTGCATCCAGGTGAACCCGACCCTCCGAAGAAGATGGACGTGTTGGAGATCACCAAGAACAGTGCCACACTTGGTTGGCTGAAGCCACTCAGAGACGGAGGAGCCAAGATCAATGGTTATGTGGTAGATTACCAGGAGGAGGGCTCACCAGAAGACAAATGGACACCTTATTCTGTGGTCAAAGACCTGACCATTGTGGTGGTTGGTCTTAAAGAAGGAACGAAGCACAAGTTCAGGGTGGCAGCTAGGAACTCGGTTGGAGTCAGTCTGGCCCGAGAGGCAGAGGGAGTGTTTGAGATCAAGGAGCAGCTCAGTGAGTCGACAGACCTAAACTCTACTATAATGACTGTACTGACAGACTGAAACTCACTAGAATATTTAACTTTAAAGCCAGAAAAATAAATATACAATTTAAATAATGTAATTTGACCTAAATTTGGTTTGTTCTTCTTCCTCCAGTGGCTCCTAAGATAATCTTGCCCGACACAGTGACTGTCAGAGCTGGATCGAAGATGGTGATTGAGGCCATTGTGGCAGGTAAACCTTCTCCCCTCTGCAAATGGAAGCAGGGCAACGAGGACGTGCTGACATCCGACCGACTGTCTCTTGTAAAGACACTGACAACCTGCACGCTAATCGTCAAGAATGTGAAAAGGAATGACAGTGGGTACTACAGCTTGTCAGCCGAGAACAGCACTGCCAAGATCAACCACCTCCTCAAAGTCATCGTCATGGGTCAGTTTGAACTACAGGACACAGATTATACTTGAAATGTGATTGATGTTTAACATATGACTGATTAAGTTTGTACATCTGCTGTTGTCATCATTAATGACTCATCATCTGTGTCTCTGCAGACATTCCCGGACCCCCTGAAGCTCCTCTGATGATCACCGAACAGGACATCGACGCCTGCACGCTGCTGTGGAACTCACCAGAAGAGGACGGCGGCAGCAACATCACAAACTACATCGTAGAGAAGTGTGATGTCAGCCAGGGTGACTGGGTCCCCGTGTCCACATCCTGCACTAAAACCAGCTTCAGAATAACCAAACTGACACCTGGCAAAGAGTACGGCTTCCGAGTCCGTGCTGAGAACAGGTTTGGCGTCTCTGAGCCCATCTACTCTGAGAAGATGATCGCTAGACATCCGTTTGGTGAGTGTGAACCAAAACTTGACTTTGCTGGCTCCATTACTGATAACCAGGAATACAGATATGATACTATGTAATAACTGTTGTCTGTCTTTATAGATGCTCCAAGTGAGCCCAGAAACCTGCAGATCAACAAGATCAACAAGGACTTTGTCATCCTGTCATGGGAGTGTCCCAGCAGCGATGGAGGCAGCCCCATCACCGGATATTGCATTGAAAAGAAGGAGAGGAACAGCCTTCTGTGGATGAGGGCCAATGAATCTGTGGTGAAATCCACCCAGTACACCTGCGCCAACCTGATCGAGGGCCTGGAGTACACGTTCAGAGTGTCGGCACTCAACCAGGCTGGACAGGGCAAACCTTGCAAACAGACTGACCTCATCACTGCCAGGACTGCTATTGGTACGCACATGTCCTTTCAACATATTTGTTTCATTAAAGAAAGATTAAGAAAAACAAGGAAACCAAAAGGATTTTTATGGCCCCAAAAAATTCTGAGGAAACTTAATAACTGAAAGATTTTTCAGGCCAGTGTTAGAGTCACACTCTTAATCACCCAATCTCAGCCTCATTCTACCTTGTTCTGTTTGTTCCTTCAATCCAGACTCACCAGGCAAACCCGAACCCATGGATGTGACCAAGAACTCTGTGTCATTGGTGTGGAGCCGTCCCAAGCACGATGGTGGCAGCAAGCTCATTGGCTACTACATGGAATACACAAAGCTTCCAGAGGAGAAGTGGACTCGCTGTAATGCCAACTGCATGAACATCCAGACGGAGAACTATGTGGTGACCGGCCTGGAAGAGGGCCAACAGTATCAGTTTAGAGTCATCGCCAAGACGGCCATCAACATAAGCCAGCCTTCAGAGCTGTCTGACCCCATCCCTGTCATCGCAGAGAACGGTATAGCTCTACAAAGCACAAAGGAACTATGTCTGACAAATTCAATTGTTGAAGAGTTATGATGATAATTGTCTCCTCTTCTCCTGTGCAGTTGCTCCTCGTGTGGAACTGGGTGTCAACATGAAGAACCTGATCGTGGTCAAGGCCGGAGAGAACGTCTTGCTGGATGCTGAGATATTCGGCAAGCCACTGCCTAAGGTGAGCTGGAAGAGAAATGCTGCGCCGCTGGTCCTGACGGAGGGAATGAAGATGACCCAGAAGAAACATCTGCACTTCCTGGAGCTCTACTGTGTCACCAGGAAGGAGTCTGGAGACTACTCTATCACCGCTGAGAACATCAATGGAACCAAGTACGCCACCGTCAAGGTCAAGGTGCTTGGTAAGTTATATTTTTTTGTTATTTAGTTGTAGTGGTATTTTATATGTTCAGATAAACTATGAGGCTAACCTCCCTCTTTTTCCCCTGCAGACAAACCAGGCCCCCCAGCCTCAGTGAAAATTACTAAAGTGTTCGCCGACCGTGTTAAGCTGCGGTGGGAGCCCCCGATTGCAGATGGCGGCTCTGAGATCACTAACTACATCATCGAGAAGCGTGAGACGAGCAGGGCCAACTGGGCGCTGGTCACCTCCAATATCCACGGGCACATCACCGACTGCTCAGTGGAGAAACTCATTGAAGGACACGAGTACCAGTTCAAAGTCAGTGCTGAGAACCAGTATGGTGTGGGAGACTCCATCATGGCTGACGCTGTCATGGTCAAGAACCCATACGGTATGTTGACACCATTACACTACAGCTCCTTTCATGGCCACTACATATGGACTTAAATAAAACTTTTACTGCGCTGAGCTCTTTTGAAAAATGAAATAAATATCTTTATTTACAGTCACACATTTCTCTTAATTTATTGTCCAACATGTTTTTGGTCTTATCATGACCTTCATTTTTCCTTCAGATGTTCCCGGTCCGTCCGAGCCACCGGTTATCACCAACATCACCAAAGACTCCATGACAGTCAGCTGGAAGGCTCCAGCTAATGACGGCAAGGCTGCCATCCTGGGCTACATGGTGGAGAAACGTGAGGCCACTGAACTGACCTGGGCTAAGGTCAACCGCCGGCCTGTCATCGACAGGACCATCAAGGCTTCTCAGCTGACCGAGGGCTCTGAGTATGAGTTCAGAGTCATCGCCATCAACAAGGCCGGTCTTGGCAAACCCAGTGACGCATCCAACGCTGCGCTTGCTGTCGATCCCGTCTGTGAGTATCAGCCTTACAAGTCATTTTAGAGAAATTAAAGAAAATGCATCAAATAGATGGGGATATTAACAATTGTTTAAACATTTTCTATGAATAAGTTTTAAACCCTATAAATGAATAACAAATCTGTCTAAATCTATAACTCTCCAGATCCTCCCGGCCCACCTGCCTTCCCCAAGGTGGTGGACTCCACCAAGAGCTCCATCAGCCTGAGCTGGACCAAACCCGCATACGACGGGGGCTGTGAGATCATTGGCTACCTGGTGGAGAGCAAGCGAGCGGAAGCAGAGGATTGGACCAAGTGCAATGTCCCAAAAAAGCTCCAGGCTACCAAATTCCTGGTGACTGGCCTGATGGACAGCACAGAGTACCAGTTCAGAGTCATGGCTGTCAACAAGATCGGCTACAGCGATCCGAGCGAGGTCCTTGGAAACCACATGCCCAAGGACATCCTCAGTATGTTTCTCAACTCTTTATCATACCACTTTATTTTGAGAAATAATCTCTGAGCATGAGTTCATGTGAATCGAATATTTTAACTTTTACATCACTGAAAAGATCCTGCTCAGTGAGTTTGTTGTCCCAGTCTCCCAATTTTCTCTCATTTTAATGACATGATGAACTTGGCCCATTTTCTGTCTTTCCACCAAATGTACTGGAATCTTTTTTTGTGTAATCCTGTGAACAAACAAAACATCTTCTCGGTGGAGGTAATACATTCTGTTGAACTAACGCATGACATAACTGTAACGTTATGATGAATAAGTGATTTTCTGTCTCTCCTCCAGTCGCTCCTGAAGCTGAGCTGGATGCTGACCTTAGAAAGACTTTGGTTCTTCGAGCCGGTGTCACCATGAGGCTCTACGTCCCACTGAGAGGACGTCCAGCTCCGAAGGTCACATGGACAAAGGTTAACGCCAACCTGAAGGATAGGCAGGGCCTGCTGATCAAGACGTCAGACTGGGACACCCTACTGATGATCGAGGGCATTAACAGATACGACGCAGGCAAATACGTCCTGACGCTGGAGAACAGTAGCGGCTCAAAGAGCTATACCATTGTGGTCAAGGTCCTCGGTAAGAATTTTAGACAAAAGGAACATAATGAGGAAAAATAAAAAGGATTAAACATACTCCAGTGAGCATGGGTTTGGTATGTTACAGGTGGAGATAAAACTTGACATCTACGTTAGAATTTAAACTTGGTGTAAGAGCCAGGTATTCTTTGATGAAAGTGCTGAGCCAGAGATTCTGCTACTCCTACTCCACAGATTCTCCTGGACCACCTGTGAACCTGGTGGTGAAGGAGACCTCCAAAAGCCATGCCTGCATTACCTGGGAAGTCCCAAGGATTGATGGTGGAAGCCCCGTGAAGAGCTACATTGTAGAGAAGCGTCTAGCCGAGAGGAAGGCCTGGACCTGCGTGTCAGCAGAGTGCCACAAAATCTCCTTCAGGATCACCAACCTGGAGGCGGGACAGGCCTACTGCTTCAGAGTGCTGGCAGAAAACGCATACGGCATCGGAGAGGGCTGCGAGACCGCCGGCAGCGTCCGAGCCTCAGGTGGCTGCGAGTCGTCAATGTGTTGTTTATCACTTTGTTTCATAGCCTCAGATTGCAGTAGAATATAGGACAAGTATTTAAGATACACCTAAAAGAGACTTTAGTAGTGCATTCCAACAAAACGTTTTATTTAAATCTAAGTTAAAGGAATTTTCAAGTCCCACAGTGTCGTCCATGTAAACACATCTTGTTTGTCTCCACATGCTCAGTTTTGACCAAGCTCTCCTCCCTCTTCAGAGCAACCTGGTCCAGTGACGGATTTCAGAGCCCAGAAGACCACCAAGGACTCTATCATCCTGGGCTGGAAGAAGCCTATCAGTGATGGTGGAAGCTTCATTACTGCTTACATCCTGGAGCAGAGTGAGGGCGAGGGGAAGTGGCAGCAGATCATGAAGGGCAAGAACACCTCACACACCATTGGCGAGCTGACTGAGGGCAAGGAGTACTTGTTCAAAGTGACGGCACTCAATGAGTCCGGTGAGGGACCACCCACCGAGCTCCCCGTTGTCGCCAAGGACCAGTTTGGTAAGAAAAGATGCCGCAGGTTGTTAGTTATAGTTGGTTGTTTTGCTAAAACATACAATTATAATCAAACAATTTTCTGATAATCATATTCCTTTGGATTTTAGTGCTACCTGACTGCAACTTGAGCAGTTTATTTGATGGCTCCTGTGTGGTGAAGGAGGGCAGTACCACGCGTATTAACATCCCCATCATGGGAGTGCCCCACCCCACAGCCACTTGGAAGAAGGGAGATCTGGGACTAGGAGACACGGGCCGGATGTGCGTGGAGGCGTCTCATGGAGTCACCACCCTGCTGATCAGAGACTGCCAGCGAGGAGATGCCGACACTTACACCATCAATGTCAGGAACAACGCAGGCTCCAAGGACTGCAAGTTCCTGCTGAAGGTGGTCGGCAAGCCTGGCATCTGCACCGGACCAATTAAGTTTGATGAGATCACTGCTGATGGCATCACCCTGGAGTGGGGACCACCCAAAGATGATGGTGGTGCAGAAGTGTCCAACTACATTGTGGAGAAGAGGAGGACGACAGACAATAAGTGGACCACGGTGGCTTCGGCCCTCCAGAAGACTACCATGAGGGTGATCAGGCTCCATGACGGAGTAGAGTATATCTTCAGAGTCTTCGCTGAGAACAAGTATGGAGTTGGAGAGCATCTGAGGTCTGATCCAGTCATCGCACAACACCCATTCAGTGAGTATCTCAGTCTTTAACTCATGATGATTAAATAGTTGATTTAATTTTGGCTAGAGGCAATTACATGTCTTCAACAGTCTAGAATTGACTTGATGATGAGGACATTTGAAATATAGACAAAGTTTGAATGCATATTACAAAAATATAAATATTTTAAAAGTCTGTTGTGTAAAAATATATTAGCATTAAGAATTAATTAATTTTTAATTCCTACCTTTATTTCATTATCATTCCCTACCTCTGTCTTTTTCTGCTTCTTCCAGATGTGCCCGAGGCGCCTGCTCCTCCAGAAATTGTGAGCATCCGCCATGAGTCAGCCATCTTGACATGGGCTGATCCAAAGGACAGTGGTGGTTCCCCAATTACCGGTAACAGATTGTGATGGATAACAGTTTGTAGCTTGAGCAGATGCCAAACAGAAAACATCATGGCTAACTGATGTTGTTTTTCTCTGTAGGATACCATGTTGAGTTTAAAGAGAGGAACAGTCTGATGTGGAAACGGGCCACAAAAACTCCTTTGAGAGTGAAGGAGTGCAGAGTCACTGGCCTAATAGAGGGACTAGAGTATGAGTTCAGGGTAATGGCCATGAACATTGCCGGCCTAGGAAAGGCAAGCAGGGCCACTGAGGCTGTGGTCGCCCTGGATCCTATTGGTGAGTTTTCTCCTTTTTTTTCCAAACAACAACACTCAATTCTTGATTTGAAAAATGTAGATGCTGTTTTAACAATTGTGTCTAGTGTTTTTTTATATTCTATAATTATTTACTATGTTCTGTCAGATCCTCCTGGCAAGCCTGAAGTGATTAACGTCACCAGGGGCACGGTCACTCTGATTTGGACTGCTCCCAAATATGATGGCGGCTACAAGCTGACTGGCTATATGGTAGAGAAGCTAGAGTCTGGTGGCAAAGCCTGGACGAAGGCCAATCATGTCAACATCCAGGGTTGTGCCTTCACTGTCACAGACCTGTCTGAGGGATCTCAGTTTCAATTCAGGATCAGGGCCAAGAATTCTGCTGGGGCTGTCAGTGTTCCTTCAGAGTCTACTGACCTTCTGACATGCAAGGATGAGTATGGTAAGCTGAATGGTATACTGATTTAAAACATGTAGTCAAAATATAAAGTCGTTTTGTCATGAATTAGAAATAATAAAGTCTATACACAATTCAAATTCAACTATCTTCCCTCCCCTCTGCAGAACCCCCAACCATTACTATTGACCCAGACATTAAGGACGGTGTTTCAGTCAGGGCAGGAGATACCATTGTCATCTCAGCCTCCAAGATTGTTGGCAAACCTCCACCCACTTCTGTCTGGTCCAAGGGAGGCCGTGAGTTTAAGAACTCTGACATTGTCACCATTTCCAGTACCTCCACCTCCTCTACTCTGTCCATCAAGTACGCAAGCCGGAAGAACACAGGTGAATACACCATCACTGCCAGCAATCCCTTTGGCATTAAGGAAGAACATGTAAAAGTGAAGGTCCTGGACGTGCCTGGACCTCCAGGCTCCATTGAAGCCAGTAACATTTCAGCTGAGAAATGTACACTGACCTGGCTTCCACCAGAGGAGGACGGAGGGTGCTCTATCAAGTCCTACATCCTTGAGAAGAGAGAGACCAGTCGCCTGCAGTGGACCAAGCTAGCTGAAAATGTCATTGACTGCAGATATGTAGCCAGCAAATTGATCAAGGGCAATGAGTACATCTTCAGAGTGTCTGCTCTGAACCAGTATGGCACTGGAGACTCAAGCCAGTCTGGTCCAGTCAAAATGGTTGACAGTTTCCGTAAGTTTCTATGGCTTGTATATGATTATAATTAATATAATATCATTAAATTAAATTAATGAAATGGCAAATTACAGATAACCACAGGAAAATGAAAATACTTTAACTGACCAAAATGTTCTTGCATTTTGTCTTTGCCCAGGTCCACCAGGCCCACCCTCAATCCCAGAGATTGATAACATCATTAGAAATGCTGTCACCATTTCATGGAAGAGACCGGCACAGGATGGCGGAAGTGACATCAGGGGATATTGTGTAGAGAGGAAAGAGAGGAAAGGAATGAGATGGGTGAGAGCATGTAAGAGGACAGTCCCTGACCTGCGCTTCAAGGTGCAAGGCCTGAGCGAGGGTGTAGAGTATGAGTTTAGAGTCACTGCAGAGAACAAGGCTGGATTTGGGGAGCCAAGTGAGCCATCATCCCCTGTGATGACCAAGGACATTGTGTGTAAGTAAAATAGATTTCTCACTTAATTCTGAATTGTACTTTAAAAATTAAGAATAAAAGTGAATAAAAATACAAGTATCTTTATAAATCCAAGCCCCAATAACCTTTTTTTGTTTGTTTCTTTATTAGATCCACCTGGCCCTCCATCCAATCCCAGAATAACAGACACCACAAAAACAACAGCGACCTTTGCCTGGGGCCGACCCCACTATGACGGTGGTCTGGAAGTAGATGGATATATTATTGAGTACAAAAAGGAGGGCCTTGATGACTGGGAGACAGAGACACAGTTCCCATTGAAGGCTACTGAATACGTAATTGGTAAACTTCAAAAAGGCGGCAAATACCACTTCAGAGTCAGTGCTGTAAACTCTGAGGGAGTTGGTGAGCCAGCAGAGGTTGACAAAGTGATTGAAATTGTGAACCAGGAAACACTGCCAGACTTTGAGCTGGATGCTGAACTCAGGAGGACCCTAGTGGTCAGGTGCCGTGCTTCAATCCGCATGTTTGTTCCTATCAGGGGCCGTCCTGTTCCTGAGGTAACATGGAGCAAAGATGACACCAACTTGAAAACACGTGCACACATTGACACCACAGAGTCCTACACTCTACTGGTTATTCCTGACTGCACTCGATATGATGCTGGAAAGTACCACCTTTGTCTGGAGAATGTTGCTGGAAAGAAGACAGGCTTTGTTAATGTGAAAGTTCTCGACACCCCAGGACCACCAGTCCACCTAAAACCTAGAGAGATCACAAAGAATACCATCACTCTCCAGTGGGAAATTCCCATAATTGATGGTGGTTCAAAGATTCATAACTACATAATTGAAAAGAGAGAGGCCACTAAGAAGGCCTACACGGTGCTAAGCACCACTTGGCAGAAATGTTCGTTCAAATTTACAGACCTTGAGGAGGGAGCTTACTACTACTTCCGTGTCTCTGCTGAGAATGACCTGGGTGTAGGTGAGCCTGCTGAAACCCCTGAGCCAATCAGGGTGTCCCAAGCCCCTTCTGCACCAGAGAACTTGTATGTGACCGATGTTACCGCTGATAGTGCCAGCCTTGCATGGATCAAGCCCTTGCATGATGGTGGGAGCTTGATCACTGGATATGTCATTGAGGCCCAGAAGAAGGATACTGACCAGTGGGTGCATGTGGCCACCATCAAAGCTCTGGACTACACTGTCACAGATCTGATTGAAGGGGCAGAGTATACTTTCCGCATCATGGCTGTCAATGCATCAGGTAGGAGTGACCCCCGTGAGAGCAGGCCTGCTGTTATCAAAGAGCAGACTTCCGCTCCCTCTTTTGACCTACGTGGAGTCTACCAGAAGACAGTCATTGCTAAGGCAGGGGACCGTGTAAAGGTGGATATTCCAGTGCTCGGCAAGCCCAGGCCTGTGGTCTCCTGGAAGAAAGGAGATGCAGTGCTCAAAGAGACACAAAGAATAAACACAGAAATAACACCAACATCAACTATCCTCAACATCAATGAGATCAAGAGGACCGATGGAGGCCAGTATTCCATGACTGGAAAGAACATGCTTGGTACAGTGATTGAGACAATCACAGTCCTTGTCCACGACATTCCAGGTCCTCCCACTGGTCCCATTAAGCTGGATGAGGTCTCATGTGATTATGTTCTTATGTCCTGGGAGGCACCAGAGAATGATGGGGGCGTTCCTATTAACAACTATATCGTTGAGATGCGGGAGACTACCGGTACTTCATGGATGGAGTTGGCAGCTACAGTGATCCGCACCACATTCAAGGCAGCTAAACTCAGCACTGGAACCCAATATCAGTTCCGTGTCAAAGCCCAGAACAGATATGGCATTGGACCATGCATTGCCTCTGAGCCAGTGGTGGCTGCCTATCCATTTGATGTACCAGGCCAACCAGGCATTCCTGTGGTCACATCTTTCAACAGGGATGCCATGACTTTGAGTTGGAACGAGCCATCGACTGATGGAGGCAGTGCTATTATGGGATATCATGTGGACAGAAAAGAGAAAAACAGCATTCTGTGGCAGAGGATCAGCAAAGCTCTTGTTGTTGGAAATATCTTCAAATCAACTGGCCTTGTTGATGGAATCGCATATGAACACCGTGTTACTGCTGAAAACATCGCTGGTCTCAGCAAACCAAGCAAACCCTCTGAGACTACTTATGCGTTGGATCCAGTGGATCCACCAGGCAGGCCTGTGGCGCTGAATATCACTAGACATGAGGTGACAGTGTCATGGACCAAACCAGAGGGAGATGGTGGGTTTTCTATCACAGGATACACAGTGGAGAGGAGAGAGATGCCCAGTGGACGCTGGCTCAAAGCCAATTTCAACAACATCCTAGAAACCATCTACACAGTCAGTGGTCTGAATGAAGATGCCACCTATGAATTCCGTGTGTTCGCTAGAAACTCAGCTGGTGCTGTCAGTGCTCCATCCCAGCCATCAGAGGCAATCATGTGCAGAGATGACATCGAAGAGCCCAGGCTTGATGTTGATGCATCATATAGCAGCAATGTTGTTGTCATGGCAGGTGAGGTATTCAAGCTGGAAGCCAATGTGATTGGCAGGCCAATCCCATCTCTGGTATGGACGAAGGAAGGAAAGGAGCTTGAGGATACAGCCAAGATAGAGATTAAGACATATGACTTCCACACAACTCTGATAAACAAAGATTCCCTGAGGAGAGATGGTGGTGCATTTACTCTGACTGCCAGCAATCCAGGTGGTTTTGCCAAGTTCACATTCAATGTCAAGGTGCTCGACAGACCTGGACCACCAGACTCCTTCTCTGTAACTGATGTCACTGCTGAAAAATGTGTCCTTAACTGGCTGCATCCAACACACGATGGTGGTGCCAAGATCGAGTACTTTATCATTCAGAAGCGTGAGACCAGTAGGTTGGCATGGACAAATGTGGCTACAGACCTTCAAGCAAATAGATTAAAGGTCACCAAACTTCTGAAGGGCAATGAGTACATCTTCAGAGTCATGGCTGTTAATAAGTTTGGTGAAGGCGAATCCCTCGAGTCTGAACCTATAACCTGTGCCAATCCCTATGTTCCCAGTGATGCACCACAGCAGCCTGAAGTCACCACCATTACCAAGGACTCAATGGTTGTCTGCTGGGAGCGCCCTGAACATGATGGAGGCAGCAGAATAAACACCTACATAATTGAGAGAAGGGATAAGACTGGCATGCGTTGGGTAAAGTGCAACAAGAGGACTGTAACTGACTTGCGATTCAAGGCATCCGGACTCACACCAGGACACGAGTATGAATTCAGAATTCTTGCTGAGAACAATGCTGGTCTTAGCCAGCCTAGTCCTTCCAGTCCATTCTACAAAGCCATAGACACCATCTTCCAGCCTGGACCTCCAGGGAACCCCAGAGTCCTGGACACAACCAAGTCTTCAATCACCCTTGCCTGGAACAAGCCTGTCTACGATGGTGGTTCTGAAATCACTGGTTACATTGTGGAGACCTGTCTGCCTGAAGAAGATGAGTGGACAATTCACACTCCCAAAAAGGGATGGACAGCCACTTCCTTCACCATCACCAACTTAAAGGAAAATCAAGATTATAAAATCAACATCTGTGCCACTAATTGTGAGGGAGTGGGAGAGCCTGCTGCTGTTCCTGGAACCCCCAAGGCTGAAGACAGACTACTTCCTCCAGAAATTGAACTTGGAGCAGATCTACGTAAGGTGGTCAGCATCAGAGCCTGCAGCACACTTAGACTATTTGTTCCTATAAAGGGCAGACCAGCACCTGAAGTAAAATGGTCAAGAGAGCACGGAGTCTCCCTGGACAAAGCTAATATTGAAATCACCCCATCATTCACCACTCTTCAGGTAGACAATGTTGACAGGTTTGATGGAGGTAAATACATGGTCACGGTGGAGAATGCCTCAGGAAGCAAGACAGCGTTTGTTAATGTCAGAGTGCTAGATAGTCCTGGAGCACCTCAGAATCTAATGATCAAGGAGGTCACTAGAGATTCAGTTTCCCTTGTTTGGGATGCACCTCTCATTGATGGTGGCTCCAGAGTCCGCAACTACATTGTAGAGAAGCGTGAATCAACCAGAAAGGCCTACTCAACTGTCTGTGCAAGCTGCCATAAGTCAAGTTGGAAAGTTGGAGACCTGGACGAAGGAAAGATGTACTTCTTTAGAATTCTGGCTGAGAACGAATATGGCATTGGTCTCCCAGTAGAGACTGGTGATCCAATTAAAGTGTCAGAGAAGCCTCTACCACCAGGTAAAGTGTCTCTTCGTGAAGTTACTGGCAACAGTGTCACACTAAGTTGGGAAAAGCCTGACTATGATGGTGGCAGTAGAATCACTGGTTATATTGTTGAGATGCAAAGGAAAGGCAGTGAGAAGTGGACCCAGGTTATGGTGGTGAAGACCAATGAGGCTCTTGTAACTGGTCTTACACAGGGAGAGGAGTACATTTTCCGTATCTCAGCCACCAATGAAAAGGGAATCAGTGACCCACGTGCTCTCAGTGTGCCTGTGGTAGCAAAAGATCTTGTAATTTCACCAACCTTCAAACTGCTTTTTGGCACATTCAGTGTGCTTGCAGGAGATGACCTGAAAATAGATGTACCATATGCTGCCTGTCCTAGGGCCACAGCAACTTGGCTCAAAGATGGTGTTGTCCTCAAAGAGACAACAAGAGTAAATGCTGAAGCCACAGACCAAAACCATCTCCTCATCATTAAGGAGGCTTGTAGAGATGATGTGGGGATATACACTATCAAACTAACCAACACAGCTGGAGAGGCATCCACAGACATAAGTGTTGCTGTTCTAGATAGGCCTGGTCCTCCCACTGGCCCAATTAAGTTGGATGAGGTCACTGCTGACAGCCTGGTCTTGTCCTGGAATCCACCAGAGTATGATGGTGGTTGCACCATTAATAATTACATTGTTGAGAAGAGAGACACATCTACCATTAACTGGCAAATTGTGTCAGCTACTGTGGCCAGAACCACTATCAAGGCTGCCCGTCTGAAGACTGGATGTGAGTACCAGTTCAGAATTGCTGCAGAGAATAGATATGGCAAGTCCTCAGCCCTACTCTCTGATACCATTGTCGCTCAGTATCCATTTGAAGTTCCAAGCTCACCACGTTCTGTTGTCGTTCAGTCCGCCACCAAGGAAAGCATGGTGGTTGTATGGGAGAAACCCAGCAATGATGGTGGAAGCAAAATTATGGGCTATCACTTAGAGCTCAAAGAGAGAAACAGTATAATGTGGGCGAAACAGAACAAACAACTAATCCCAGACACTAGATTCAAGGTTGTTGGCCTTGAGGAGGGTATTGAATATGAGTTTAGAGTCTATGCTGAGAACATTGTTGGCATTAGCAAAGCTAGCAAACTGAGTGAAATGCAAGTTGCAAGAGATCCTTGTGACAGACCAGGAAAACCAGAGGCTGTTATTGTGACAAGAAACCAAGTGACACTCAGATGGACCAAACCTGAGTATGATGGTGGCATCAAGATCACAGGTTATGTGGTTGAGAAGAAGCAGGGAGCTGGCCGCTGGATGAAGGCCAGTTTCGCAAACATCATTGAGACAGAATTTGTTGTTACAGGACTCACTGAAGATGAGATTTATGAGTTCCGTGTCATTGCCAGGAATGCAGCAGGTGTATTCAGTCAGCCCTCTGATTCTACTGGAGCCATCACTGCCAAGGATGAGGTGGATCCACCCAAGATTGACTTGGAAGCTAAGTACTCCCAGGCTGTGGTGGTAAATGCTGGGGAGACATTCAGGCTTGAGGCTGCTGTCTATGGTAAACCTGTGCCGACAATACACTGGCTGAAGGAGGGTCAGGAGATTACTGAAGCAGCTCGCCTAGAGCTAAAGAACACAGACTTTACTGCTTGCATAGTTGTTAAAGAAGCCATCCGTGTTGATGGAGGTCAGTACACTTTGCTGGTAAAGAATGTTGGAGGAGAGAAATCTATTAACATTCATGTCAAGGTCCTGGACAGACCAGGTCCCCCTGAGGGCCCCATCTCCATCTATGGGGTCACTAATGAGAAATGCTCGATTTCCTGGAAATCTCCCTTGCAAGATGGAGGTAGCGATGTTTCCCATTATATTGTTGAGAGGAGGGAAACCAGCAGACTGGTTTGGACTGTAGTTGAACTGAAAGTTCAGACACTGAACCTGAAAATCACTAAACTTCTCCCTGGTAATGAGTACATATTCAGAGTGATTCCAGTCAACAAGTATGGAGTTGGTGAGCCTCTGGAATCTGAGTCGATGATTGCCAGAAATCCATTTGTCACTCCCAACCCACCAACAGAGGTAGAAGTTACCACAATCACCAAAGACTCCATGGTTTTGACCTGGGAGAGACCAACTAATGATGGTGGTAGTCCCATCCAGGGATATGTTGTTGAGAAACGTGACAAAGATGGGGTGAGATGGACTAGGTGCAACAAGCGAACAGTGAGTGAGCTGCGCTTCAGAGTGACAGGGCTCCTAGAAAATCATAGCTATGAATTCAGAGTTTCTGCTGAGAATGCTGCAGGTGTTGGCACACCTAGTGCACCAACAGTGTACTACAAAGCATTGGATCCTATCTTCAAACCAGGCCCACCAAACAACCCCAAGGTGGTCGACACATCTAGGTCCACTGTTTCCCTGACATGGGGCAAACCAATCTATGATGGTGGATGTGAGATTCAAGCTTACATTGTGGAGGCCTGCAATGGGGCGTCTGATGAGTGGTTTATGTGCACTCCTCCCACTGGAATCACAGATACTAAGTTTACAGTGAAAAGGCTTCTGGAGAAGCATGAGTACCAGTTCAGAGTGTGTGCCATCAACAAAGTTGGTGTTGGTGAGCATGCTGATGTTCCAGGAAAAATTATCTTAGAGGAGAAGCTTGAGGCTCCTGATCTTGACCTGGATGCTGATATGAGAAAGATGATCAACATTAGGGCAGCAAGCACTCTCAGGCTGTTTGTTCCTGTGAGAGGTCGTCCAGCTCCTGAGGTGAAATGGGGTAAGGCTGAGGGTGAAATTAAGGAGACTGCCCAGATTGACAATACAGGCAGTTATGCTTCACTTGTCATTGAGAATGTTGACAGATTTGACAGTGGAAAGTACACTCTGACTGCAGAGAATGCCAGTGGAGTGAAGTCAGTCTTCATTAGTGTGAGGGTCATGGACTCACCTAGTCCACCAGCTAACTTCATGGTGAAAGAGATAACCAAAAATTCTATCACTCTTACATGGGAACCTCCACTTCTGGATGGTGGCTCAAAGATTAAGCATTACATTCTTGAGAAGCGTGAGAGCACCAGGAAAGTTTACTCTCCCATCACCACCTGCAATAGGATGTCATGGAAAGTTGAGCCTCTTCCAGAGGGTGGAATCTTCTTCTTCAGAGTCCTGGCTGAGAATGAATATGGTGTTGGTCTTCCTGCTAAGACTATAGAACCAATTAAGATATCTGAGAAGCCTCAGCCACCTGGTAAAGTCAGTGTTATTGATGTTACTCATAGCACTGTAAGTCTCACCTGGGAGAAGCCACAACATGATGGCGGCAGTAGAATCAGTGTCTATGAAGTCGAACTGTCACATAAGGGCAGTGAGGTTTGGTCAATTTGTGCTAGTGTGAGAGCACTGGAGACTGTAGTGACAAATCTACTCAAGGGTGAGGAGTATAATTTCAGAGTTGTAGCTGTAAATGACAAGGGCAAAAGTGACCCCAGACAACTGGCTCACTCAGTTTTAGCAAAGGACCTTGTGATTGAGCCTGCTGTTAGACCAAAAGTGAGCACTTACAGTGTCCAGGTGGGGTATGACCTCAAGATAGAGGTCCCAGTTGCTGGTCATCCAAAGCCAACCATAACCTGGACCAAGGATGGTGCTGCTCTTAAGCAGACCACCAGGGTTAATGTTACTGACTCAACACACCACACCACCCTCACCATAAAGGATGCCACCAAAGAGGATGGGGGCATGTACAGCATCAATATCTCCAATACTCTGGGTTCCAAAGATGCCACTGTTGAGGTGATCACCCTGGACAAACCAGGCCCACCAACAGGGCCTGTCAGGTTGGAAGACATAAGTGCTGAGAGTATCACTCTTAACTGGGAACCTCCTACATACACAGGTGGCTGCCCAATCTCCAACTATGTGGTGGAGAAGAGAGACACCACAACAATCAACTGGGTGGTTGTATCTGCCACTATCGCCAGAACCACACTAAAAGTGGCAAATCTAAAGACGGGTGCTGAATATCAGTTCAGAATCTATGCTGAGAATAGATATGGAAAAAGCTATGCAATTGATTCAGAGCCTGTTTTGGCACAGTATCCTTTCCATGAGCCTGGACCCCCAGGAACACCATGTGTGTCTTCATACACTAAAGACTTTATGGTGGTTGAGTGGCACAAACCCCCATCAGATGGAGGCAGTGCCATTTTGGGTTACCATCTGGAGAGGAAAGAGAAGAACAGTATCCTCTGGACTAAGATTAACAAAATGCTCGTCCAAGACTGCAGATTTAAATCTACTCCTCTTGAGGAAGGCATTGAGTATGAGTACAGAGTCTATGCTGAGAATATTGTTGGCATTGGAAAATGCAGCAAAGTCTCTGAAGTTTACGTAGCCCGTGACCCATGTGATCCTCCTGGCCGTCCTGAGGGTGTGATTGTGACCAGGCACTCTGTGAAGCTGAGGTGGGCCCCTCCACAGTATGATGGTGGAAGCTTAGTAACTGGCTATGTAGTGGAGAAACGTGACCTTCCTGAAGGAAAGTGGATGAAGGCTAGTTTTGCAAACATCCTTGAACATGAATTCACCGTTACTGGCCTGACAGAAGAAAATAAATATGACTTCAGAGTAATAGCAAGGAATGCAGCTGGTGCTGTCAGCAAGCCATCTGAGTGCACAGGATCCATAACAGCCAAGGATGAAGTTGAACCACCAAAGTGTGAAACAGATCCTATGTACAACCAGGCCATTGTTATTAACGCTGGAGAGACTTTCAATCTGGAGGCCACTGTGGAGGGAAAGCCCATCCCCACTGCTCAGTGGTTCAAGGGAAATGTTGAAGTTGAAAACTCAGCAAGGGCTGAGATTAAAAACACAGATTTTAAGGCTTTGCTTGTTGTTAAAGATGCCATCAGAGTGGATGGTGGACAGTACACACTGGTTCTGACTAATGTGGCTGGAACTAAGACTATCCCATTCAGTGTGAAGGTACTGGACAGACCGGGCCCCTCAGAAGGACCTCTTAATGTCAGCAACGTTACTGAGGAGAAGTGCTCACTGTCATGGCTGCCACCCAGGCATGATGGAGGAGCTAGCATTTCTTACTACGTCATTCAGAAGCGAGAAACCAGCCGTCTGGCATGGACTGTGGTGTCCAGTGACTGTGGAGCTACCATGCTCAAGGTAACTAAACTGTTGAAAGGCAATGAATACATCTTCAGAGTCATGGCTGTCAACAAATATGGTGTGGGCGAGCCTCTTGAGTCAGTGTCAGTTATCATGAGAAATCCATTTGTTCCTCCTGGCTCACCTCAGGAGCTTGAGATCACTAACATTACTAGGGACTCCATGACTGTCTGCTGGAACCGCCCCGAGACCACAGGAGGCAGTGAGATTGTTGGTTATATTATTGAGAAGAGAGACAGAGCTGGAGTGAGGTGGACCAAGTGCAACAAACGCAGGGTGACAGACTTGCGTTTTAGAGTAACAGGATTAACTGAGGACCATGAATATGAATTCAAAGTATCTGCTGAGAATGCAGCTGGTGTAGGTCAGTCAAGCCCACCTACACCATACCTCAAAGCCTGTGACCCAACATTTGAACCTGGCATTCCCACCAATGCTCACGTGCTCGACACAACTAAAGACTCCGTCAGCCTGACCTGGCATAGGCCCATCTATGATGGTGGTTGTGAGATTCAAGGATACGCTGTGGAAATTACGAAAGCTGAGGAAGAGGAATGGACCATATGCACCCCACCTTCTGGAGTTAATGCTACCAAATTTACTATCACTAAGTTGATAGAGCACCAGGAATATAAGGTTCGCATCTGTGCCATCAATAAACTTGGTGTTGGTGAGCCCACCGATATCCAAGGAGTTGTGAAGCCTGTGGATAAGATTGATCCTCCAGAGATGATTCTGGATTCAGAACTCAGGAAGGGAATAGTTGTCCGTGCAGGTGGCTCAATGAAAATCTGTATTCCATTCAAGGGCCGTCCTACTCCTGAGATCAGCTGGGCCAAGGAGGATGGTGAACTGCCCAGTAAAGTTCAGATAGAGACTGCAGAAGATTATACACAGATCTCAGTTGACATATGTGACAGATATGATGCTGGAAAATACATTGTCAACATGGAAAATACCGCAGGCACCAAATCAGCCTTTGTATCCGTGAAGGTTTTGGACACTCCAGGGGCCCCTATGAATTTAGCTGTAAAAGACATCAAGAGAGAAAGTGTTACTTTGACCTGGGAGCCTCCTCTTATTGATGGTGGTGCAAGAATAAAGAATTACCTTGTTGAAAAGCGAGAGTCCACCAGGAAGGTTTATTCTAATGTGGATAACAAGTGCACAAAGACAAGCTACCGTATCACTGGCCTCACTGAAGGAACTATCTACTATTTCAGAGTCTTAGCTGAGAACGAGTTTGGCCTGGGACAGCCGGCCGAGACAGGGGATTCAGTTAAGACATCTGAGCCTCCTCTGGCTGTGGGTAAGGTCACTTTGACTGAGGTGACCAAAACCACTGCTTCACTCTCCTGGGAGAAGCCAGACCATGATGGAGGCAGCAGGATCATGGGCTACTACATTGAGATGCAGCCTGTGGGCTCAGAGGAATGGGTGGTGGCAGCTACAACCAAAACTTGTGAGGGCACAGTCACAGGCCTCAGCGCAGGGCATGAGTATCTGTTTAGAGTGACAGCTTTCAATGAGAAGGGCAAGAGTGACCCCAGGCCCCTGGCTGCACCAGTCACTGCTAAAGATGTAACTTTCAAGCCCAGATTTAAGATGGCATTCAACACTTATAGTTTACAGCAGGGTGAGGATCTGAAGATCGAGATTCCAGTACTAGGACGCCCTGTTCCCAAGGTTGAGTGGAAAAAAGATGGACAAGCGCTTAAGGAGACAACCAGACTAAATGTATCTGGCACACCATCAATTACTAAGCTGTGCATCAAGGATGCAAATAAGGACGACTCTGGCAAATACACTGTCACAGCCACAAGCAATGTTGGAACGACTACAGAGGAGATTACTGTTATTATTCTTGATAAGCCTGGCCCACCCACAGGCCCTGTTAAGATTGAGGA
This sequence comes from Scophthalmus maximus, assembly GCF_022379125.1. Taxonomy (NCBI): domain Eukaryota; kingdom Metazoa; phylum Chordata; class Actinopteri; order Pleuronectiformes; family Scophthalmidae; genus Scophthalmus; species Scophthalmus maximus. The sequence continues at coordinate 218,811 of NC_061528.1, forward strand.
GGTGAGCTCTAATTATGTCAATCTCTCCTGGGAGCCACCAGAGTACACTGGAGGCTGTCAAATCAACAACTATATTGTAGAGAAGAGAGACACTACCACGACAGCATGGCAGATTGTGTCTGCTACTATTGCAAGAACAACCATCAAAGTCACCAATTTAAAGACTGGAGTAGAGTATCAATTCAGAGTGTCTGCTGAGAATAGGTATGGAAAGAGTTCTGCCATTGTCTCTCCCAATGTTATTGCTCAGTATCCATTCAGTGAGCCTGCTGCCCCAGGAATGCCAGTTATTTCTGCTGCAACCAAGGATAATATGGTTGTTGAGTGGAAGCCTCCCACCAACAACGGAGGCAGTCCTATCCTAGGCTATCACCTTGAGAGGAAGGAGAAGAACAGCATCTTGTGGTCAAAACTCAACAAACTTCTAATCCCAGACACACGTTTCAAGACTACAGAACTTGAAGAAGGTATTGAGTATGAATTCAGAGTTTATGCTGAGAATATTGCTGGAATCAGCCCTGCTAGCAAGGTCTCTGAGAGCACAGTTGCCAGGGACCCCTGTGACCCACCAGGCACTCCAGAGGCTATTGAAATCACCAGAAACCAAGTGACACTCCAGTGGACCAGGCCTCAGTATGATGGAGGTAGTACAATCACTGGCTATATTATTGAGAGGAGAAAGCACCCAGATACCCGCTGGATGAAGGCCAGCTACACCAACATCATTTATACCCAGTACACTCTCACTGGCCTGACTGAGGATTGTGTGTACGAGTTCAGAGTCATTGCCAGGAATGCTGCTGGCATTTCCAGCCGTCCTTCTCAGAGCACAGGAGAAATAACTGCCAAAGATGAAATTGAGGCTCCAGGAGCCACCATGGATTCTAAATTCAAGGATTTGACTGTTGTTCATGCTGATGAAACATTCATCATTGATGCTGACTACACGGGAAAGCCTCTGCCTGAGGTCATTTGGTTAAAGGACGGAAAGGAGATTGACAACGCCACACAACGAATGGAGGTCAAAACTACACTCACACATACCATCCTGACAGTAAAGGACTGCATTAGAGTTGATGGAGGCCACTTTGTCCTCAAACTTGTCAATGTGGGAGGAGTTAAGATGATCCCAGTTAATGTTAAAGTTCTGGATAGACCTGGTCCTCCAGATGGCCCGCTAGAAGTGAAAGGGGTCACAGCTGAGAAATGTTATCTGCACTGGAACCATCCTTCACATGATGGTGGAGCCAGCATCTCTCACTATATCATTGAGAAGAGAGAGACCAGTCGTTTGTCATGGACTATAGTTGAGCCAAAAATCCAGGCCATCAGCTACAAAATCACAAAACTGTTGCCTGGTAATGAATACATCTTCAGAGTTACTGCTGTTAACAAATATGGTGTTGGGGAACCTTTGGAATCTGAGCCTGTTATTGCTCGTAACCCCTTCACCACTGCCAGTGCCCCCTCCACCCTAGAGGCCGGAGCAATCACAAGGGACTCTATTGTGCTTACCTGGGAGAGGCCAGAGGATAATGGAGGAGCTGAGATTGAAGGATATATCCTTGAAAAACGTGATAAGGATGGCATCAGATGGAGTAAATGCAACAAGAAGAGACTGAGTGACCTGAGATTCAGATGCACTGGCCTCGCTGAGGGTCACTCATATGAATTCAGGGTCTCAGCTGAAAATGCTGCTGGTGTGGGAAAACCTAGTGCACCAACTCAATACATCAAGGCATGTGATGCCACTTATCCGCCAGGAGCTCCAAATAACCCAAAAGTCACAGACATTTCAAGCACCTCAGTGTCCCTCTCCTGGACCAGGCCTATCTATGATGGTGGGGCACAGATCTGTGGATACACTGTTGAAATGAAGGAGGCAGCAGATGATGAGTGGATCATTTGCACACCACACACTGGTGTCCAAGTTACTCACTACACTGTAAAGAAACTGAAGGAGAATGCAGAGTACAACTTCCGCATCTGTGCTGTCAACTGTGAGGGGGTAGGGGAGCATGTTGACATTCCTGGGTCTGTGTTCGCTGTTGAGAAGCTGGAAGCTCCTGAAATTGAACTAGATGCTGACCTAAGGAAGATGGTCAATGTCCGTGCCACTGCTAACCTCCGTCTGTTTGTGACAATCAGGGGAAAGCCTGAGCCTGAGGTCAGATGGTCAAAGGCTGATGGCACTCTAAATGAGCGTGCCCAGATTGAAGTCACAAGCAGTTACACAATGCTGGTGATTGAGAATGTTGACAGATTTGACACTGGCAAATATGTACTCACACTTGAGAACCTCAGTGGCTCTAAATCAGCCTTCATCAATGTTCGAGTTCTGGACTCCCCCAGTGCTCCTACCAACTTAGAGGTTAAGGATGTAAAGAGAAATTCTGTCTCCCTCTCTTGGGAGTCACCTTTAATTGATGGTGGGGCTAAGATATCACACTATATTGTGGAGAAGAGAGAGCAGAAGAGAATGGCTTTCACCAGTGTTTCCATCAACTGTGTGAGGAACTCGTACATTATTTCCGATCTGCAGGAGGGAGGCCGATACTATTTCCGTGTATTGGCTGTAAATGAGCTTGGAGTAGGCTTGCCCGCCTCCACAGATCAAGTCAAGGTATCACAGGCTCCTTTGCCTCCCGGTAAGATTGTCTTGGTTGACGTAAGTCGTCATACTGTCACCCTCTCTTGGGAGAAACCTGATCATGATGGAGGCAGCAAGATTACAAACTATATTGTGGAGATGCAGCCCAAGGGCGATGACAAATGGACCGTTTGCAGTGAAGTCAAAATACTTGAAGTTACTATTGAGGGACTTACAACTGGAGAGGAATACTCCTTCAGGGTTACTGCTGTGAATGATAAAGGAAAGAGTGATGCCAAACCTCTGGCTGCCCCTGTGGTGGTGAAGGACATCACAGTAGAGCCCACTATCAACCTGTTGTTCAACACATACAGTGTCAAAGCAGGTGATGACTTGAAGATTGATGTTCCCTTCAGAGGCAGACCTCAGCCAGAGGTGTCCTGGAAGAAAGATGGCCATACGCTTAAGCAGACAACCAGGGTCAATGTTCTTAACTCAAATACCTCATCCAAAATTCTCATCAAGGATGCAACCAAAGATGATGTAGGAAAGTATGAAATTACTTTGACTAACTCAGTTGGCACCAGGACAGCTGATGTCTCTGTCATAATCCTGGACAAACCCGGTCCACCTAGCAACATTAAGATGGATGAGGTGAGTGCTGACTTCATCTGTCTGTCTTGGGATCCTCCAACCTATGATGGTGGATGTCAGATTAATAACTATGTGGTGGAGAAGAGAGACACTACCACAACAACATGGCAAATTGTCTCAGCCACTGTAGCCAGGACATCAATTAAGGTGTCTCGTCTCACTCAGGGAATAGAGTACCAGTTCCGCATTGCAGCTGAGAACCGTTATGGCAAGAGTCATGCTATTGACTCTGCTCCTGTTGTTGCTCAGTATCCCTTCGAGCCTCCTGGCCCTCCTACCAACCTCCATGTTTCCAATGCCACCAAGACTGGCATGCTTGTGGTATGGGGCAGACCTGCTAGTGATGGGGGAAGCCCTGTTACTGGTTATCACATTGAATGCAAAGACCAAAGCAGCATTCTGTGGACTAAGGTCAACAGAGGACTGCTGGCTGAGAACCAGTTTAAGATGACAGGCATTGAAGAAGGTCTGCTGTATCAGTTCAGAGTGTACGCTGAAAATATTGCTGGCATTGGTACATCCTCTAAGGTCAGTGACCCTGTGGCAGCCAGAGATCCATGTGAACCTCCACATAACCTTAGAGTCACCAACATTACCAGGACCTCAGTTTCTCTCTTCTGGGAGAGGCCAGAGTATGATTTTGGAGCAAAGATTACTGGCTACATTGTTGAACGTAAAGAACTTCCCAATGGTCGTTGGCTGAAATGCAACTTCAACAACCTGCAGGACACCTACTTTGATGTCACAGGCCTCACAGAAGATGTCCAATATGACTTCCATGTTGTTGCTAAGAATTCTGCAGAGCAGTTAAGTGCTCCTTCAGAGAACACTGGTCCAGTTACTGTAAAGGATGATGTGGACCCTCCGACTATTATCCTGGAAGACAAGCTCAGACAGCTGGTTGTCATTAAAGCTGGAGAGATCATTAGAATTGATGCTGAAATCACAGGCCGTCCACTCCCAGTTGTCTCGTGGTTTAAGGATGGAAAGGAGATTGTGGCCAAGGCCAGGTGTGAAATAACCACCACCAATTTCGCAACCACCCTGATTGTCAGAGATGCTATCAGAAAAGACTCTGGCCAATATGTCCTGACCCTGCACAATGTGGCAGGAACCAGGTCTGTTGCTATCAACTGTAAAGTTTTGGATAGACCTGGACCATCTTCAGGACCTTTGGCAGTGTCTGGGCTCACAGCAGAGAAATGCACTGTAACATGGGGACCCCCTCAGGAGAACGGTGGTGCTGAAATTATGCACTACGTTGTGGAGAAACGTGAAACAAGTCGCCTTGCCTGGACTCTTGTCTATGGAGACATGAAGGCAACTACATGCAAAGTAACAAAGCTGCTCAAAGGAAATGAGTACATCTTCAGAGTCAGGGGAGTCAACAAATATGGGGATGGTGAGGCCCTTGAGAGTGAGCCAGTAAAGGCCATTGATCCATTTACAGTGGCCGCAGCTCCCACTAATGTCCAGGTCACCGCAGTTACTAGTGAGGCCATGACCATCTGTTGGGAAAGACCCATTTCTGACGGTGGCAGCAGTATCTCTGGCTATGTCATTGAAAAACGAGAGAAGACTGGTCTTCGATGGTGCCGTGTAAACAAGAAGCCTGTTTATGACCTGCGGGTCAAGGCCTCACGCCTTCGTGAGGGCTGTGAGTATGAGTACAGAGTATTTGCAGAGAATGCTGCTGGCCTGAGTGCTTCTAGCACCCCTTGCCCACTCACCAAGGCTGAAGACCCACAGTTCCTGCCTTCACCTCCTGCTAAGCCTAAGATCATTGACTCTACAAAGACCACAGCCACCCTGTCATGGAATAAGCCACTATTTGATGGTGGAGCACCTGTGACCGGTTACAGAGTACAATATAGGAAGACTTTAGATGATGAATGGTTTGTTGGTGTCCAGAACACCAAGAACACAGAGTTTACATTGGTGGGGTTGACACCTGGGGCTGAATATGTGTTTGTTGTTAAGTCCATTAACAAGATTGGAGTCAGTGATCCCAGTCCTGAGTCAGACAAACAGGTTGCCAAAGAAAGAGAGGAGGAGCCAGTCTTTGACATCAGTAATGAGATGAGGAAAACTCTTATTGTGAAGGATGGTAGCTCATTCACCATGACAGTGCCCTTCAGAGGAAAACCCATCCCCAGTGTTTCGTGGGCTAAATCTGACGTTGACCTTAGAGTTCGTGCTGTCATTGACACCACAGACACCTTCACCTCCATCACCTTAGAGAAAGCAACACGAAACGACTCTGGCAAATACACAGTCACCTTGTCTAGTGTAGCTGGAACCTCCTCCTTGACACTCAATGTCAGAGTTCTGGACTCTCCTGGAGCTCCTGCCTGTGTGGAAGTCAAGGATGTGACTAAGACCTCTGCTATTGTAACATGGGACACTCCTGAAAATGAGGGAGGAGGACCTGTCAAGAACTACCTTGTTGATTTCCGTGAGGCCAGCAAGAAAGGCTGGACTAGGTTGACTGACACATGCCACAGACTGACATACAAGGTGACAGACCTGCAGGAGGGAGGAGTTTATTACTTCAGAGTGACAGGCCAGAATGAGTACGGTGTTGGTGTTCCTGCTGAGACGAAAGAAGGAACCAAGATCTCAGGTATTGAATTTTATGCCGGTAACAATAAAGTTTCTTATTCTTATTCTTATTATACTATAATACCTAGTTATTTCAATAAAACAAACAATGTCCTCTTTTCTCAGAAAAACCAAGCCCCCCACCAAAGCTTGGTTTGACTGATGTGCTAAAGGAGAGTGTGTCCCTGGCCTGGGCCAAACCAGAACAAGATGGAGGCAGCAGAATTACTGGTTACCTAGTGGAAGCTCTGGAGAAAGGCCAGGAGAACTGGGTCAAGTGTGGTGTGACCAAGTCCACCCACCTCACAGTGTCTGGTCTGAGAGAGAATGCCGAGTACTTCTTTAGGGTCAGAGCCGAGAACCATGCTGGATTCAGTGATGTTAAAGAAATGGTCAACCCTGTCGCAGTCAAAGACCAGATTGGTAAGTTATAGACTGATCAGATCTACCGATTGGTTAAGACCAATAAAGACGAAATACAAAATGCAGAATAAGACAATGTTTATGATTAGAAGTAACCAAATGAAATAACAAAATATTACAATTTATTTCAACCAGCTATAACTCACTTTGTTACCTGTGTGCTTCAGAATCTCCTGAGATCGACATGAAGGACTTCCCTCACAACACAGTGTATGTCAGAGCCGGCTCTTCCCTTAAGTGTGAGATCCCACTGAAGGGCCAGCCTTTACCTAAAGTCTCCCTGTCCAAGGATAACGTGCTGCTCAAGTCAACAATGAGGTTCAACTCTGAAGTCACCACTGACAGCATCAGGATCACTTTACGTGAGAGCATCGCTGGAGACTCGGGACGGTATGACATCACTGCCTCAAACTCCAGCGGAACCACCAAGTCTTTTGTAAACATTGTGGTTCAGGACCGTCCTAGTGCCCCACTTGGACCTGTGGAGCTGTTTGACGTCACAGAAGACAGCGTTAGCTTGAACTGGCTCCCACCGGCTTATGATGGTGGCAGCCCCATCAATAACTACATTATCCAAAAGAGAGAGACAACCACCTCCAACTGGATAGACGTCTCTTCTGCTGTGGCTCGCTGCACCATGAAAATTATGAAGCTGACCACTGGCCTGGAGTACCAGTTCAGAATCAGGGCTGAGAACAGATATGGAATCAGCGAGCACATTGACTCACCAACTGTCACTGTCAGCCTTCCTTACAGTAAGCATACTTTATTTTACGTCCCTCTTTTATCCTTTTGGTTTTTCTTCTGATAAAAAATTTACATTTAAATGTTCCAACTCTGCTTCTTACCTACCAGCTATTCCTGATGCTCCATCGACTCCAGAGATCACTTCTGTAACTAGAGAGACCATTACTGTAGCCTGGACAGAGCCCAAGTCAGATGGCGGCAGCCATGTGTTTGGCTACCATCTCCATATGAAAGACAAAAACAGCATCCTTTGGCAGACGGTCAACAAGATGGTGATCCGTGCCACACATTTCAAGGTCAACAATATCAGTGCTGGACTTATTTATGAGTTCAAGGTGGTAGCAGAGAATGCTGCTGGAATCAGTGCCTTCAGCAAGGTTTCTGATGCAGTGCTGGCTATTGATGCTTGTGGTAAGTGGAGTTTCAAATTTCTATAAAAGCCAAGGAAATGTGATTTCACTGCCAAAGTTGTCTTATAATGAGTTACCTCTGTCTGTTCCTGCAGAACCACCCATAAACTTGCGCATCAGTGACATCACCAAGAACACTATTAGTCTGGCCTGGCAGAAACCCAACTATGATGGTGGATCCTCGATCACTGGCTACATCATTGAGAAGAGAGAAGGTGTTAGTGCCAAGTGGTCCAAAGTCAACCTCACCAATGTCACAGACACCCGCTTCACTGTGACTGGCCTAACCCAGGACGAGACATACGAGTTCAGAGTCATGGCCAAGAATTCCGTCGGATCAGTTAGCAACCCGTCTGTGACTGTTGGACCAGCAACATGTGTGGACACCTATGGTAGGTGTCCTCTCAGCTTTTGAGCGTTTTATTCCAAACTTTCGATTGCCATAACATTTAGTTAGAGACTGAACCCTTTATATTTTGGACACACTGCGGCCTTTCTTTTAGTGCATGTTTTTAGTGCATATAACATTTTGGAGATCAACTTCTTTATTTGTTTTCAAAATATATCCTTGCCATTCACTTGTCCTTGTGCACACTCATGTATCATGTATATATCCATCAGAATTTGAACTCACCTGCTTTTTTTCATTTATCATAAAGGTGCCCCAGAGATTGAAATACCTCAGGAGTACTTCAGTGAGGTCAAACACAAGGCTGGCTCTAATGTGGAGCTCAAGTTTAATGTCACAGCCAAACCTGCTCCAACCATTGAGTGGTTTAAGGATGGCAGGGAGCTTGACCCCAACAACCAGCTCTCATTCAAACACACATTTGAGTACACCAGTTTGTTCCTGAAGGAAACCACTCGCTTTAATTCTGGTACCTATGAGGTCAAGGTGAAAAACTCCTTGGGATCTGCTTGTGGTATTGTCCGTCTGCTCATACAAGGTATTCAATTATTGTATAAAAATGTGTTTATGACAGTAATTTTCACCTGGCTTGAAATTGATCTTATATGCAGTATAAACCATTCATGAACATGACCCTCTCTTATCCAGACAAGCCCGGCCCACCTGCTGGAGAGATTCAGTTCAAGAAGGTCACTGCTGACAACATAACCATCATGTGGTCCCCACCTGCTGATGAGGGTGGTGCCATGGTGACTCATTACATAGTGGAGAAGAGAGAGACCAGCAGAGTCATGTGGTCTATAGTCTCTGAGAAACTGGTCGACTGCATTGTTAATGTCCCCAGACTAATCCAGGGCAATGAGTACATCTTCAGAATTCGTGGAGTAAACAAGTACGGCGTTGGAGACGCACTGGAGTCTGAGCCTGTAATCGCAAGGAATGCATTTGGTAAGTGAACAGAGTGAACTTAATATGCTTTCCACAACTGTTATTATGTCCTGATTTGATTATTAGGTTTATAAAACAACTAAACTAAATCTTATAACTTTATGTATGAATTAGGAGTTAAGGTTTCCGATTGCAGAAAATTTGTGAGAATGCAGAAAAAAAGCCCCAAAAAAAGTTTATAATGAATTTTTATTTTATACAGTTCCTCCTAGCGAGCCATCCAAGCCTAAAGTGAGCATGATCACCAAGTCCACCATGACGGTAATCTGGGAAAGGCCGGCGTTGGATGGAGGCAGCGACATTGATGGCTACTACCTGGAGAAGAGGGAGAAGAAGAGTCTGCAATGGTTTAAGGTGTGTTTTCTCTCCATGTATTTAAGAACTCAAAACAAAGTCAGTGTCAGCCTCAAAAAGTAAAAATTTCTGTCCAGGTGGTGAAGGGAACCATCAGAGACACAAGGCAGAAAGTCACCAACCTGATGGAGAACAGCGAGTACCAGTACAGAGTTTGTGCTGTCAACAAGGCAGGAGCAGGAAACTACTGTGAGCCTTCTGACCTCTACAAGGCCTACGACCCCATCGGTATGCTTTGAATATGCACATTTCCTTACCATGACAGACTTGTTGGAATTTCTTCTCAAGATTTCTTTATTGTTGAAGTCTTCACATGGAAACTGTTATCTTCTCCAGATCTGCCTGGCGAGCCATCCAAGCTGCGTGTGGTTGATTCCACAAAGACTTCCGTCACCCTCGGCTGGGAGAAGCCCATCTATGATGGCGGCAGTGAAATTACACACTACATTTTGGACCATTTGAACAGTGAAGAAAAAGAATGGGTGACCATCAACCCACAGGTTAAGACCTGTGAATATGTGGTGTCCCACCTCAAACCTGGATCCTACTACTTCTTCAGAGTCTTTGCTGTCAACTGTAAGGGCAAAGGAGAGGACATCAAAATGTACCAACCTGTGCAAGCCAAAGATATCTTGGGTTTGTATTTATGTAGACTTCTCTATGGTATTGCAAAAGGCATGTGTCTTTGTTTTATGATAAAGATCAAACTTGTGTGTAAGAAAGCTATCATCAATTTAGGTTAACCCTAACCCTAACCCCCTTTTTACGGCTTCAAATTGTTGCAAATGATTTGCATATTCTGATGGTTTATAATTGTGTCATTATTAATACATTAATTCCTCCTCCTCCCATTTGTATCACACTTCTATCCAACAGAGGAGGCTGATTTGGACTTGGATGTTCCCATGACAACCCAGTACACAGCTAGGGCTGGTCGTGATGTGGAAGTGTTTATCCCCCTGAAGGGACGCCCTGTCCCCAACGTCACCTGGCGTCGCAGTGACCGCAACATGGCTGGTGACAACCGCTACACCATCACCAGCACTGAGCGAGCCACCACACTCCTCATAACCAAGGTCACCCGCGATGACTGCGGCAAGTACCTGCTGGAGATTGAGAATGGCGTAGGAGAACCCAAGATTATTACCGTTTCTCTAAAGGTTCTGGACAGTCCATCCACCTGCCAGAAAATTATGATCAAGAACGTGACAAGAGGAAAGTTGACCCTAAGCTGGGAAGCTCCTCTCATTGATGGTGGTTCCCCTGTCACAAATTACATTGTGGAGAAGAAGGGCTCCACCATGAAGGCCTACCAGGTGATCACTACTGAGTGTGCCAACACAAGTTACAAGGTCTCAGGCCTGGAGGAAGATATAGCTTACTTCTTCCGTGTATCAGCTGAAAACGAGTATGGTGTGGGTGACACCTGCGAGACCTCTGAGCCTGTCAGAGCCACGGAAACTCCAGGAGCTGTTAAAGACCTGGTGATGGTGGACTCCACAAAGAACTCTGTTACCCTGCAGTGGACAAGACCTGAGCATGATGGTGGCAGCTACATCACTGATTATATAATTGAGAAGAGAACCAAGGAAGATCCAACCTGGACTTTGGGTGCTACATGCAAGCGTTGCAGCTGTGAAGTCACAGGACTCAAGGAGAATGCCGTCATGGACTTTAGAGTGTTTGCCAAGAATGAGAAGGGCAACAGCGACTTCTCCCAGATTGGTCCTATCACAGTGATTGACTTCATCATTCCACCTGAGGCAATTCTCAGTGACTACCCCAATGGGGAGCTTACTGTTCGCATCGGTCAGAACATCCACATTGAACTGCCCTTTAAGGGAAAACCAACACCTGCAATCAGCTGGCTGAAGGATAACTTCCCTCTGAAGGAAAGTGAGAAGATTCGCTTCAGGACCACTGACAACAAGACTGCCGTCACAGTCAGAGGAGCCAAGAAACAGCATGCTGGCCAATACACCTTGGTTCTTGACAACAGAGTCATTAAGAACTACTTTGACATTAATGTGATCACTGTGGGACCCCCCTCTGTGCCTGTTGGACCTATCCGCTTTGATGAGATTAAAGCTCAGAGTATCATCATCGCCTGGGATGAGCCAAAGGAGGATGGAGGTGGCGAGATCACCTGCTACAGCGTGGAGAAACGCGAGACCTCCCAAGCTAACTGGAAGCTAGTCTGCTCCAGCGTTGTCAGGACCACATTCAAGATTCCCAACCTGGTCAAGGGAACTGTGTACCAGTTCAGGGTCCGTGCAGAGAACAAGTATGGAGTCAGCGAACCACTCAGCTCCTCAGACATTATTGCCCAACACCAGTACAAACCACCAGGTCCCCCAGGAAAGCCAGTGGCCTACAACATCACCAGTGATGGTATGACCATCAAGTGGGAGGCCCCAGGTTTTGATGGAGGATCCCCTATCTTGGGCTATCATGTCGAGAAGAAGGACAGGAACAGCCTCTTGTGGCAGAAAGTGAACTCCACCACCATCTCCAACAGAGAGTACAGAATCATTGGTCTCATGGAGGGACTGGAGTACTCCTTTAGAGTCTATGCAGAGAACAATGCTGGACTCAGCCCTGTCGGTGAACAGAGCAAACACACGCTCGCTATCTCTCCTGTTGGTAAGTACATGTTCAAAACTACAAATATGTCTCACGAGTTAAGTTAGAAACCAGTTTCATCCCTTGTTTATCCTGTAAAGAAGTAGGTCCAGGGAATGTTTAGCAAACAGTCTAATATATAAATATATATATTATTAAACAGGAGCTAACTATGCGTTGTGAATGGCTCTGAGTATATTTCTCAATTTTTTTAAGATCATGTTTGCTTCTGTATTACTTCAGGATTTTTTTCAACCAAGCACTATATATAAATTGGTTCTTTCTTCTCTCATTAGATCCACCTGGCACCCCTGCCTGCATTGATGTAACCAGAGACTCAGTCACCCTGAAGTGGGACATCCCCAAGAGGGACGGCGGCAGCAAAATTGTTGCCTATAGTGTGGAGAGGCGCCAAGGTAGAGGCAAATGGCTGCGGTGCAACTTCACTGATATCAGCGAAACCCAGTTCACTGTGACTGGTCTGTCATCTGGAGACAGATTCGAGTTTAGGGTGATTGCTAGGAATGCTGTGGGCACGGTCAGTCCACCATCTAACTCCTCTCCATACATCATGACCAAGGATGAGAACAGTAAGTATATTAAACTTGATATCAAAAATGTTGGGTTTTTCACATTCCTTTCATTCTGTTGATCCCTAATTTCTTTATTCTCTTTGCATCTCCAGTTGCTCCTGAGATCATTTGGTCTCCAGATCAGGTTCTCACTATGAGGGCTGGAGAGAATGTGAAGCTCAGTTGCAGCATCACTGGACGTCCTGTCCCCCAGGTTACCTGGTACAAGGATGGCAAAGAGATCGACAAAAGGACCATAATGGACATTGATATCACTATCAGCATCGGCACCAGCAGCCTGTTTATTCGTGATGCTGACAGGAACCACCGGGGAATCTATACTGTAGAGGCCAAGAACAGCTCCGGAACCAAGAAAGCCGACATCAATGTCAGAGTGCAAGGTCGGTAAATATTAACGATTATGTTTCTGTATGTTTTAGAGACATTGTATGGAACAGACATTTTCAATCCTTTTTTTATGACACTTGGTATCTACATTCTTGCTGCCTTCAGATACGCCCGGGCCTGTTGAGGGTCCCGTCCGTTTCACCGGCATCGCAGCTGATAAGTGCACTGTGTGGTGGAACCCACCAGAGAATGATGGCTGTGCCGCCATCACTCACTATGTGGTAGAGAAGAGGGAGACATCCAGGATCTCCTGGGCCATGGTCACATCCAAGTGTGAGGCCTGTTCTTACAATGCCACCAACCTAATCAAGGGCAATGAGTACCAGTTCAGAGTCTCTGCTGTCAACAAGTTTGGTGTCGGCAAACCACTGGACTCAGATCCTGTCATCGCACAGATGCAATACAGTAAGTAAATACAATACAATTTGGTTCAGGGCAAGCAAACAAGTGACTCACACACAACAACTACAACACGATCGACTCTGACTTGTTTTAATCCAATTTTTCTGCTCTCTCTCAGCCGTGCCTGATGCCCCTGGTACCCCAGACGCCACTCATGTGACAGGAAACAGCATCACCACGTGCTGGACCAGACCGAGATCAGATGGAGGCAATGAAATCAAACACTACATCCTGGAGAGGAGAGAGAAGAAGAGCCTGCGCTGGTTGAAGGTTTCCTCCAAGAGGCCCATCACAGAGCTGAGACACCGCGTCACCAACCTCACTGAGGGCAACGAGTACGAGTTCCGCGTCATGGCTGAAAACGGCGCTGGTGTTGGACCAGCCAGCAGCACCTCCAGGCTCTTCAAGTGCAGAGAGCCTACCAGTGCTCCCAGTGCTCCCACGATGATCAGGGTAAGATTGCAGCAGACAGTTCAGATCTTTTCTCCTCACATAATTTCAGACATATATTTTCAAATACATTTATTAGTTACTTGAAATGTCTTTTTAATGATCAGTATTTGTGTGGAACTTCAGCATTTTAGGTACTGTTAAACAGATTTTTAATTGGATCTGCACCAAAGCTCACACATTCATAGAATCAGTCCTCTAAATATGCCTGACTTGTTTTTCATTAAGATCCATGAATTGTGTCGCATCCTTTAACAAAGTTTCATGGAAATCTGTTCTGCATTTTTTGTAAAGCTGACAGACAAATGAACATAAAGACAGGGGGAAACATAACCTCCTCGGCAGAGACAATATCATAAATGTACAAATAATAATAGAGGGAAATGAGAACAAAGAAATGAACACATTATGAATTCTACCATTGACTCTGTTTTCTTGACGATCAGGTCACTGACTCCACAAAGTCCTCTGTCAGCCTGGAATGGACCAAGCCCGTCTTTGATGGTGGCATGGAAATCATTGGCTACAATGTCGACATGTGTAAGGCCAGTCTGGAGGAGTGGCACAGAGTCAACAACCAGATTTGCTTCCACAACAGATACACTGCAAAGGGCCTGGTACCTGGAGAGCTCTACAAGTTCAGGGTCAGTGCTGTGAATGGATCAGGAGAAGGTGAAGCATCTGTGATGGCCAGCCCTGTTCAGGCTCTGGACAGACTTACATCTCCTGAGATCGACATTGATGCCAACTTCAAGCAAACTCACATCGTGAAGAATGGTGGCATGGTCACCCTCCACATTGCATTCCGTGGCAAACCAGCTCCACTAGCCACATGGTCAAGGGCAGATGGTGAGCTGCCTGTCTTGGCTGATGTCAACACCACAGATTCGTCCTCCACTCTGATCATTGAGGGGTGCACAAGGTATGAGGCTGGCAAATACACCCTGTCTCTGGAGAATAACAGTGGGCGTAAGTCCATCACACTCACTGTAAAAGTACTGGATACACCTGGACCTCCGGGAGCCATCACCTTTAAAGACGTTACTTGTGGAGCCTTGACAATGATGTGGGATGCCCCCACCAATGACGGTGGCGCCCGAATCCACCACTACATTGTGGACAAGCGTGAAGCTAGCCGCTTGGCCTGGCAGGAAGTCAGTACCAAGTGCTCTCGTCAGATGATCAGGGTAAATGGCATGGATATTGGCGTGCCATATCTATTCAGGGTGATTGCTGTGAACCAGTATGGCCAGGGAGAACCTCACGAGATGACCGAGCCTATCACTGCCACAGAAGAACCCGCACCACCCAAGAGACTGGATGTCGTTGACACCACCAACTCCACAGCCTCACTGGTGTGGCTGAAGCCTGAGCATGATGGAGGCAGCCGCATTAGAGGCTACATTGTTGAATTTAGAGCTAAAGGTACCGACCACTGGGTTGTTAGTGGAGAGACCAAGTCCCAAAAGATGCTGGTGGAAGGTCTGATTGAGAATACTGAGTATGACTTCAGGGTCAAGGCCAAGAACGATGCTGGAATCAGTGAGCCTCAGGGCACCTTCAGCTCGGTGGTCATTAAGGAGCCTCGAATTGAACCTACTGCCGACCTCAGCAGCATCACCAACCAGCTCATCACCTGCAAGACCTCCAGCACCTTCACAATCGACATCCCTACCAGTGGCAGGCCTGCACCCAAGGTCACCTGGAAGCTGGAAGAGATGAAGCTGAAGGAGACCGATAGAGTGTCCATTAAGACCACAACGGAGAGAACCACTCTGCTGGTGAAAGACAGCAAGAGAAGCGACAGTGGAAAATACTTCCTGACCTTAGATAATGCTGCTGGTGTGAAGACATTCGCAGTGACTGTAGTTGTCGTTGGGAGACCAAGCGCACCCACAGGCCCTGTGGACATTTCTGGAGTTTCCTCAGAATCCTGCACCCTGTCTTGGTCTGAGCCAACAGACGATGGTGGCACCGACATCACCAACTACATTGTGGAAAAACGAGAGTCTGGCTCTGCCTCCTGGCAAGTAGTAAACTCTAGTGTGAAGAGAACCACCATCAAAGTCACTCATCTTACCAAGTACATGGAGTACACCTTCAGAGTGTGCGCTGAGAACAAGTTTGGAGTCAGCAAGTCCATTGAGTCCGCTGCTGTCGTCATTGAGCATCCGTTTGGTAAGTTCTGTTCAACAACTACAAAAAAATAAATGCCAGTCCTGATTTTACACAGAGGCATTTTGTGAATGTACTTTGGTCCAGGTCAAATTAGGTATGTCTGTTCTCACCGCCACTTCATTTTCACAGTTCCTCCAAGTCCTCCAACTCGTCCAGACGTGGTGTCCGTTTCTGCAAACGTCATCAGCATCAAATGGGATGTGCCATATGCAGATGGTGGCAGCAAGGTGACGGGCTACTGGATTGAAAAGAAGGAGAGGAACACCATTCTGTGGGTGAGGGAAAACAAACTGCCCTGCCTGGAGTGCCATTACAAGATATCCAGCCTGATCGAGGGCCTGGAGTACCAGTTCAGGGTGTATGCCATGAACATCGCTGGATTCAGTAAGGCCAGTGAGGCCTCCAGACCTGTGGTGGCACTCAATCCTGTTGGTGAGGGAAACATTCATGTCTTCACTACACACATTTACTATACAAATAATCACAGGTTATTTTTTTCATGATGGCTAATGAACAAAAATCAATGAATGTAATTTACTGTTGACCTTGCTCAGCTAAAACCAGTTCAGAAATCTCTAAGCCTCTGAAAACTTCATGATCCTGTTAGAATCAATCTCAAATAAAACATTCATTATTTTGTCTTCCACCTCATCATTACATCATAGATCCTGAGATGACGTCATAGTGCAAATAACTTATGTCGTGTGAAGAAATATTTTGATCAAGTTTCTATGTTTAGAATTTTTTTGGCTCATTATGTTTAATGTTTATTTTAAAAAAAAGATTCTTGTATTTTTTAAATTTAAACACAATTTTAGTACTTTTATCATTTCTTATGGTTTATTTACACAAATAACATTTTAGCTCAGGCTTTACAGATACATTTTTAATGCAGAGGTCAAAGGGTTAAGATCTTTAACAGCTGTGTGGTTAAACCTGTGCTGCAGTTTTACAAAATTCTTCTGTCCGTCTTGACTTAGATCCTCCTGGTAAACCTGAGGTGACGGACATCAGCCACTCCTCCGTGTCGTTGTGCTGGACCGTGCCTTTCAACGATGGCGGCAGCAAGATCGTTGGTTACGTGGTGGAGAGGAAAGTTTACAGCACGGACGAGTGGGACGACAACCGCTGGCTCAAGTGCAACTACACCACAATCAGTGAGAACTACTTCACCGTGACTAACCTGTCAGAGGGAGAGACCTACGAGTACCACGTCATCGCTAAGAACGCTGCCAGCGTCCACAGCGCACCCTCAGAGTCCACCGGACCAATCACGTGCAAGGATGAATACTGTAAGTTGGTCATGAAGTCAGTACAGTTAGGAATTTTTGTTTAAAATGTTCAGTTTAGATTCAGATATTAAACTTTGATAAAAAATGTTGTTTAGTTAACGTTTTATTTGTTAACTCGTCTTCTTACCTGAATTAATCTTTCTGTTATGTATCAGTGTAGCTATGATGTTACGTTTTTTAAACAATCCACTGCTGAAGGTTGGTTTATTATTCATAGTATTAAAGGTGAAAGGATCATTTCATTTACTTTACAGACACAACTATATACTTTTAACTTTTGCCTTTGATTATATCAGCGCATCCTTACAAAAAGCTCTACAGTTTATATCTGTCAACTCGCTCTGAGGTAAAAAACATTTCCTCTTGACTGTAGCTCCTCCCAAAGCCGAGCTCGACAGTAAGCTGGTAGGTGAGACGGTCGTCGTCTCTGCCGGCTCTGACCTCGTCCTGGACGGCGCTGTAGGTGGTAAACCAGAGCCGACTGTGTACTGGTCGAAGGGCGACAAGATTTTGGACCTCGGAGAGAAATATTCTCTAACCTACACTGCCACCAGAGCCATGGCCGTCATCAAGAGCTGTGACCGATACGACACGGGCAGATACATCCTGACTGTCAAGAACGCCAGTGGAATCAAGACCGCCGCTGTCAGCGTCAAAGTTCTAGGTGGGCAACCAAGAAACGACATTAATTAAACTCTAATTACATGATTTCAGACTAAGTCTAATTTATTGTACATGATTTAGTTGACGTTTGACTCGTAACTGAACAGAACATTCAGTAGAGATGGAGTAAATACAAGTCTGACGGGTTCTCCTCTTCCAGATACTCCTGGAGCTCCGGCCGATAAGATCGTGATCAGCAGAGTGACGGAGGAGAAATGTACAGTGTCCTGGAAGATTCCTCTGGAGGACGGTGGAGATCTTGTCAGCCACTACATCGTGGAGCGTCGCGAGACAAGCCGCCTCAACTGGGTCATCATGGAGGCTGAGTGCAAGACTCTGTCATGTGTCAGCACCAGGCTGATCAAGAACAACGAATACGTCTTCAGAGTCAGAGGAGTCAACAAGTTCGGACCTGGAGTTGCTCTGGAGTCCGACCCCGTCATCGCCAGGAACGCCTACAGTAAGATGCCATGTTTCTCTGAGGTTAACTTTAAAGTTAAAGGGCAGTTTGTGAAAAGGAAAACATGAGATACATTTGCTTCTGTGACATTGACCTGTCCCCTCCACACCTTCCATCCCTCAGCCATCCCATCCCAGCCGGGCACACCGGAAGCGACAGCTGTGGCCAAGGAGCACGTCATCATCGAGTGGCTGAAGCCCGAGAGCGACGGGGGCAGCGAGATCAAAAACTACATAGTGGATAAACGAGAGAAGAGCAGCACCAGGTGGGAGCAACATCTGATGGATTTAGTTTTCCCTTTCTGAAATGTTGATGCTTATTGTCTCTCTGACCGTGTCCTGTCCTGTCTTCTCTGGAACAGGTGGACTCGGGTGAACAAGACTTACACCATTTACGACACTCGTCTGAAGATCACAGGCCTGCTGGAGGGAAGTGAGTACCTGTTCAGAGTGACTGCCGTCAACGCTGCTGGAGACAGCCAGCCCAGCGACGCCTCACCATACATCCTCTGCAAAGACCCCACATGTAAGATCTTTTATCTTCAAACCTTAACCGGTGCAAAAGTTTACAGAAGTTCATTTGTAATTCTTTGTGGAGATTTGTTTCCTCTGAATGGAATGACATCTATCTACAACTACTCCTAGATACACCAGCTCCTCCATCAATGCCTCGTATCACCGACACAACCAAGCACAGCATTAGCATGACCTGGACCAGGCCCATGTACGACGGCGGCTCAGACGTCACTGGCTATGTGGTTGAGATCCTAGAGGAGGGCACGGAGCAGTGGTACCGCGCCACTGCCAAGTCACTCAAGACCAATGAGTATTTGGCTGCGGGCCTGGCAGCCAATAAGAAGTACAGATTCAGAGTAGCTGCCATCAACAACAATGGCACCGGAGAGTTTAGTGAACCCAGTGCTGAGGTTGAGCCGCTGGAGAGAATCGGTGAGTCGATCCACCTGCCATGACAGAATGTGGAGAAATGTATTCAGCAGAGACAGAAAGTTTCATTTGATTTTCAAGAACAATATCACCAGCTGCAACAAAAAAAATATTTTCCCACCTTCTACGTAATTTGTTCTAAACACATTTATAAAAACAACAAAAGAAATATTAAGTGAAGACGTTTAAGTCTGTAAAGTAGAATCACAGCATGTTCTCACTCTCTCCTCACCGTACTCCACCTGCTCAGAAATGCCTGACCTGGAACTTGCCGACGACCTGAAGAAAACCGTGTGTCTGCGCGCCGGAGGAACCCTGCGTCTGTTTGTGTCCGTCACCGGCCGGCCGCTTCCTGTGGTGGCCTGGAGGAAAACTGGAGTGGAGCTGCAGAGCCGCGGCTTCATTGAAACCACAGATAGCTACACCATGCTAATAATGGAGAAGGTCGATCGCTACGACTCTGGAAAATACATTGTGGAGGCAGAGAATCCATCTGGCAAGAAGACTGCCATCATCCTGGTTAAAGTCTATGGTATGTAGTCTGAAGTTTGGACAGAAACCCGTCATGGTGAATGTGTCTGAGACTCACATCTTCTCTTCCTCCACTTTTCTCCTTCCCACAGATACTCCTGGTCCCCCGAGTTCTGTGAAGGTGAAGGACTACACCAAGGAGTCCGTCGTGATCACTTGGGATGTTCCGAGCATTGACGGTGGCGCTCACGTCAGCAACTACATTATAGAGAAGCGTGAAGCCAACATGAAGTCGTATAAAACCGTCACCACTGAGTGCAGAAAGACCCTGTTCAGGATCACTGGTCTGGAGGAGGGTGTGCACTACTTCTTCAGAGTCCTGCCAGAGAACATCTATGGTGTTGGTGAGCCCTGCGAGACGTCTGAGTCGGTGCTGGTGTGCGAGGTGCCGTCGGTGCCTCTGGATCTCCAGATGGTCGATGTCACCAAGTCTTCAGTCACACTGCTCTGGGAGAAGCCAGTGCACGACGGAGGCAGCAGGCTGACGGGCTATGTCATCGAAGCCTGCAAAGTTGGCTCAGACAGGTGGGCCACCGTGGCGACACCCAAGGCCTCCGTGTCCCAGCACACCATCCAATCCCTGACGGAGAATGACAAGTACGTGTTCAGAATCCGAGCCACCAACAGCAGGGGAGCCAGCGAGCCCATGGACATTGTCACTCCAATCACAATCCAGGAGATTAAGGGTAAGAACTCACATCAACACAATCACTCATACTGCGAATAAAACTACCTAAAATACAATCAACACATCACATATCTCCTGTATATTCCAGTGATGCCCAAGATTGACATGACCAGCATCCCTCAGAAGATTGTCCACGTGCACCGCGGCAAACCCATCGACCTCAACATCCCCATAAAAGCCAGACCGTTGCCAGTCTGCTCCTGGTTCTTCACTGGTGTCCAGTTGAAGGACAGCCTGGACCGCATCAAGATCGACAGTAACGACAAATACACCCACCTCGTCATACGTGAGACCACAATCAATGACACGGGAAGCTACACGCTGCAGGTGAAGAACGCCATCGGCATGGCAACAGAGGTCATCAAGGTCATTGTGCTTGGTAAGTAGACTCTCTGAACAAAATTAGTTCATACACAAATAAGATGTGACAGATTAGAGGCCAGAATATGTAGCAACCATTAATAAGTCAGTGTCTGTGATCATAACATTCAAATGATTTATTACAATAAGTACAATTCAACTGAAAGATTTCTAAGCGCGACCTCCTTGTGTTCGTCCAGACAAACCTGGTATCCCAGTTGGTCCAATGAAGATTGAGGAGGTTGACGGCGTGTCGGTGACGGCCAGCTGGGAACTTCCAGAGAAGGACGGTGGGGCCAATGTCAGTGGCTACGTGGTGGAGCAGCGTGATGCCCACCGGCCAGGCTGGTTCACTGTCTCAGAGTCAGTAACGCGACCCTGCTTCAAGTTCACCAGACTCACAGAGGGAACAGAGTATGTGTTCCGCGTTGCCGCCATGAATCGCTTCGGCATTGGTGGCTTCCTGCAGTCGGAGGTGGTGGAGTGCAAAAGCGCCAAGAGTGAGTTCTCTTCCCATCAACAGCGTGGTCTTCCTGTTGTCTGTGTATCGTCTTGTTTATTCATGTGCTTCCTGTGATAACAAACAGTAATTCATCTGTTTTCCTGTGTAGCCATCCCTGGACCACCCAGCAGACCAGAGGTGCTTGACATCACCCACGAGGGCATGACCCTGACCTGGCAACCACCTGAGGACAATGGTGGCTCCACCATTGCTGGATACATAATTGAACGTAAGGAGGCCCATTCTGACAGGTGGATGAAGATCAGCAAGAACCCCGTCACCATGACCAGGTACCGCTCCTCCGGCCTGATCGAGTGCGTGGAGTACGAATACCGTGTCACTGCCATTAACTCCAGAGGAGTCGGGAAACCCAGCGAGAGCTCCGCCATCACTGTTGCCATGGATCCCATTGGTACGTGACAAAACCAACACCACCTATTGTTGATTAGTCTGATGTCAGTATTTTTACCAAATGTCTCCATGTTTTGTTGAACAGAGCCTCCAGGAACTCCAGTCCAGGCCCGGGTCACGGACAGCACCAGGACTTCGGTCTCTCTGGCTTGGTCGCCACCTGAAGAGGAGGGTGGTGCTGTGATCACTGGCTACTTCATCGAGATGCAGAAGGTGGACCAGGTGGAATGGACACTGTGCAACACTACACCAACCAAGATGTGCGAGTACACACTCACCCACATGCCTCAGGGTGCAGAGTACAAATTCAGGGTCATCGCCTGCAACGCTGGTGGTACCGGAGAGCCCGCCGAGATTCCTGGAGTGGTTAAAGTCCAGGAAATGCTGGGTAGGAGAAAAAAATAATAATTTACAGTCTGATTCGACTGTCAAAAAAACAAGATGCTTATTCTGTATTATTTATTTCTCTAGCACCTGAATCTGTCATTGATGTGACAAAAAATTGATCTGTGTCATCTCCAGATTATCCCAACTATGAGCTTGATCGTAAATATGAGGAGGCCTACGTGGTGCGACAGGGCGGAGTCATCCATCTGTCTGTACCTATCAAGGGTAAACCCATCCCTACATGCAAGTGGACCAAGGACGGTCGTGACATCTCCCATCGCGCCATGATCGCCACCCACGATGACGTCACTGAGCTGGTCATCAAAGAGGCACACAAAGATGACACTGGTACCTACGACCTGGTGCTGGAGAACAAATGCGGCAGGAAGGCTGTGTACATCAAGGTGACCAGCTTGTCTGAATTGACAGTGAAATAAAATACACTTGAACACATTTTCTTGGAATGGTTGATACTTAACGTTCTATGTATGTCCTCCTCCTCTAGGTGAAGGTGATCGGTCGCCCTGATGTCCCAGAAGGCCCTCTGGAGTTTGACGACATTCAGGCCAGATCAGTGCGAGTCAGCTGGAGAACACCTTCAGATGATGGTGGTTCTGACATCCTGGGATACATCGTGGAAAGGCGAGAGGTACCCAAGGCCGCCTGGTGTACAGTTGACTCCCGGGTGGCCGAGAATTCTCTGGTGGTGAAGGGCCTGAAGGAGAATGTGCAGTATCACTTCAAGGTTTCCGCTGAGAACCAGTTTGGTGTCAGCAGATCTCTCAAGTCTGATGAGGCTGTCATGCCAAAGACTCCACTTTGTGAGTATTGATACTCTCTGTGATTTTTCTCATAGGCACATTGCTATGTTATGATTATAAATAAACCTTGAACACAAGTAACTATTGAATTAAATTACGACATGCTTCACCTCCAGGCCCACCAGAACCCCCCAGCAACCCACCAGAGATCATGGACGTGACCAAGTCTACAGTGGCTCTGTCCTGGTCCCGCCCCCGGGATGACGGTGGCTCTCGCGTCACAGGATACTATGTGGAAAGGAGGGAGGTGTCCACAGAGAAGTGGGTCCGCCACAACAAGACCCACATCACCACAACCATGTACAATGTCACAGGTCTCATCCCCGATGCAGAGTACATGTTCAGAGTCGTGGCTCAGAACGACATTGGGCAGAGTGAGCCTGGTCCTGTTTCAGAGTCTGTTGTCTGTAAAGAACCATTCGGTGAGTTAATGTTATGATTCTGCATGAACAAAATGATAAAACTGTGTTGAATAAGTTGAAGAGACACAGCAAATCTGAAAGTAGCTTTTTTTCTCTGAGCATGAGTTACGTTTATTTGCGATATTGTAGAATTAATCCAAGAACTGATTTTGCTCCTATCATACAATATCATTACTTAGTGTCTTTTTTTCTACGCTCCTTTTGTTCATTCCTTATAGACAAACCCAGCCAGCCAGGAGAGATCGACATCATCTCCATCACCAAAGACTGCATCACCATCCACTGGCTCAGGCCCGAGCATGACGGAGGCAAGGAGATTCTGGGCTACTGGATTGAGTTCAGGCAGGCAGGGGAAAGTGCCTGGAAGAAATGCCACAAGGAGCGCTCCAAGGATCGCCAGTTCACCATGGGTGGCTTAATGGAGGCACAGGAATACGAGTTTAGAATCTTTGCTGAGAATGAGGCTGGACTCAGCCGACCTCGTCGTACGCCAATGGGCATCAAGACCAAACTGAGCGGTGAGCTGATGCAGATCTTATATCCCATCAAACAGAATTTGTGATGTGACCTGGGTTTTATACAGTATGGTCTGAAGTTATATCATCAGGAATGAAAAAAAATATTGTATACATTTTACAAAGAGCATAATGAATATTGATTTTAATGAAACTTTGCTGAACCTTTCCTGCAGTTGGTGAGGCTCCAGCCTTGAAGGAAGAGATCCAAGACGTAACCACCAAGCTTGGCGAGTCAGGCACTCTGACCTGTGGCATTATTGGCAGACCCCTGCCTGAGATCAAGTGGTACCGCTTCGGCAAGGAGTTGATTCAGAGCCGCAAGTACAAGACAAGTTCAGATGGCCGTAACCACTCCCTCAGCATACTTACAGACGAGCAAGAAGACGAGGGCCTGTACACCTGCAGGGCCATCAATGAGGCCGGAGAGATTGAAACCAGTGGCAAACTGCGCCTACAAGCAGCTCCCCAGTTCCACCCTGGCTTCCCTCTGAAGGAGAAGTACTCTGCCGGGGCTGGCACCAGCCTCCGCCTGCATGTCATCTACATTGGTCGTCCAATTCCCAAGATCATGTGGTTCTATGGCAAGAAGCCTCTGAATGCGTCAGAGAATGTGATCATTGAAAATACAGAAAGCTACACCCACCTGGTGGTAAGGAACGTCCAGAGGAAGACAAATGCTGGCTGCTATAAGGTGCAGCTCAGCAATGGGTTCGGAACCATTGACACTGTGTTACGTGTTGAAATCCAAGGTAAAACCCGACTACCAAGAGCAAGAAGTTCTCCCAAATATAGTCATTTCAAATTTCAAAAAAATACAGCTTTCCTTTGAAGACATCAGTCTTATCTGTGATGAAAAAACTTAACTGTATTGCTTGCTATTTGAATTAAAAACATAAAAGGTCTATGTTAAGTCTATGTCTTATAGTTAGTAAATATTAGTGGTTAAATGCTAGTAGTTACAGTTGTGATTTTATTTCTTGTTTCATCCAACAAATAACTGTTCTACATCTGCATGTATGTCTTTAAAAGAAAAGTTGTTACTCATTCCATCCTTTGGTTTGTCCAGATAAACCCTGCATCCCTGAGGGTCCGATGGTCATTGATGCCCTGCTGAAGAGCTCAGTTGTCATCAGCTGGAAGGTTCCCAAGGATGACGGTGGCTCCATGATCTCAAACTACATTGTGGAGAAGCGCGAAGCCAAAGAAGGTGAGCAGTGGCATCTGGTGTCCTCCTCCGTCTCTGGCACTACCTGCCGGGTCCCCAACCTGATAGAGAGCGCTGGCTACTACTTCAGAGTCTCTGCCCAGAACCAGCACGGAGTCAGCGAGCCTCTGGAAATCCCATCAGTGGTCATCATCAAGAGTCCATTCGGTAAGTCCACCCATATTTTCTTTACCATTTTGGCTTGTGCAGCCACAATATAGAGTGCTGCAGTAACATTCCCTGTTTGTTTTTCAGAAAAACCAGGCATCCCACAGCAGCCCTTCATTCTCAGCTCCTCCAAGGAGTCGTGTGTTGTCTGCTGGAAGCCTCCGAGCAGCGACGGTGGAGCTAAAATCTCAAACTACTACCTGGAGAAACGTGAGAAGAAGCAGAACAAGTGGATATCAGTAACCTCTAAGAAGATCGTGGAGACCAGTTACGAGGTCACAGGCTTGATTGAGGGCTTCGAGTATGAGTTCCATGTCAAGTGTGAGAACGCGGGTGGTGAGAGCGACTGGAGTGAGATCTCTGCTCCCATCATCCCCAAGTCTGACCAGTCTCCCCGTGCTCCCGTCTTCAGGGAGGAGATCAGGGACATGACTGTCAAATACCAAGCCAATGCCACCTTTGTTACTAAGGTACTAAGCTTTGAAAAACACAAGATTTAATTGTTTCAATTCCAGTTCCTGCTAAGATCCAACCGTGGTAGATACTTAGACATTGAAAAGAAAAGAAATGTGTTAAGTTTTTTTCAGTACATTATCTAACTTGATTATTTTGCTATGACAAGGTGGTGGGATATCCAAAGCCTGTGGTGAAATGGTATCGCAGTGGAAAGGAGATCCAGGCAGATGGAACCAAGATCAAAGCCCAGGAGTTCAAGGGAGGCTACTACCAGCTCGTCATCACAGCTGCTGATGAGAACGATGCCACAGTTTATCAAATCAGGGCTACCAACTCCTCTGGATCTATCTCTACAACAGCCAACCTGGAGGTGGAAGGTAATGAACCTATTTTTGGTTTAATTATTTAAATAGAAATTATATTAGATAACAACCTAATGTATTGGGGGGGTTTTATTTTAATTCCAGTTCCTGCTAAGATTCACCTGCCCAAAGAGCTCCAGGGAATGGGAGCAGTCCATGCTGTCCGTGGTGCTCACATCACCATCAAGATCCCCATCTCTGGCAAGCCTGAGCCAGCAATCACTTGGCAAAAGGGTCAGGAGATCCTCTCCAACTCTCCTCATCACCAAGTCATCACCACCAGGTCTTTCACCTCCCTGGTATTCCAGAAGGGAGTACAGAGGAGAGATAATGGATTCTACATTATCACTGCAAAGAACAGATTCGGAATGGACAAGCAAACCATCGAGGTGAACGTGGCCGACATACCTGATGCTCCAAAGGGACTCGTGGTCAGTGACATTGCACGCGACTCCATCACCTTGACCTGGGAGCCCCCTGCCAGTGACGGCGGTAGTGACATCATTAGCTACATTGTGGAGAAGTGTCCCACTTCTGCTGACAGGTGGATCCGTGCTGGACAGACCGCTGACTGCAGCATCACAATCATAAACATATTTGGAAAGACCAAATACCAGTTCCGTGTCATTGCAGAGAACGAGTTTGGTCTGAGCCCTCCTTCTGACCCAACCGAGCCCATCACGACAAAGGAAGACACATCTGTGATTAGGAACTATGATGAGGAAGTGGACGAAACCAGAGAGATCACCAAGGAAGAAGCTCTATTCTACAAGGTGAAGGAGCTGTCCTCTAAATACACCATCTCTGAGGAGCTTGCTCGTTGCCAGTTTGGAGCGGTCCATCGCTGCATTGAGATTGCCACGAAGAAGACCTTCATGGCTAAGTTCATCAAGGTTAAAGGAACTGACCGCGAGTTGGTTCTTCGGGAAATTGAGGCCCTCAACGTAGCACGGCACCAGAATATCATTTACCTGCATGAATACTTTGAAAGTATGGAGGAAATTATCCTGATCTTTGAATTCATTTCTGGAGTTGACATCTTTGAGCGCCTCGGCACCAGCAACTTTGAGCTTACAGAGCAGGAGATTGTTCGCTACCTGAGACAAGTCTGCTTTGCCCTCAAGTTCTTGCATAGCCACAACTTTGGCCACTTTGATATTCGCCCAGACAACATTGTCTACACCACAAGGAAAAGCACCACATTAAAGATTATTGAGATGGGCCAGGCTAGGCTGCTGGTGCCAGGAGAAAACATCAGAATGCCATTCTCAGCTCCAGAGTACTGTGCTCCTGAGGTCCACCACCATGACTTAATCACAACAGCCACTGATATGTGGTCTGTCGGTGTTATGGCCTATGTTCTGCTCAGTGGCCTGAATCCATTTGCGGCAGAGTCGACTACAAAGATGATTGAGAACATCTCCAACTGTGAGTACATCTTTGACAGTGAAGCATTTAAAGACATCAGCCTGGAGGCTATGGACTTTGTGGACAGACTCCTAGTCAAGGACAGGAAGCTCCGTATGACAGCCCATGAGGCTCTGGAGCACCCATGGCTCAAGATGAAGATTGAGCATGTCAGCAACAAGATCATTAGAACACTGAGACACAGAAGGTACTACCAGACCCTGGTGAAGAGGACAGACACTATCGTATCAGCAGCTCGTGTGGCTTATGGTGGCGCCTTTAAGAACCAGAGAGGATTGGCTGTTGGTAAAGTGAAGATTGGAACCGAGTACCATGGCCTTCGCGCTGGTCCCGTCATTCATGGCTCAGCTGAGGAAGGTGGCCATGTCCGATTCACATGTAGCATTGCCAACTATGACAAGAGCACACAGGTGTCCTGGTACTTCGGGAACCGTCAGCTACACCCAAGCCCCAAGTATGAGATCACTTACAGTAACGGTTTTGCCAGCATCTATGTAAAGGACATCGAAGAGAGTGATGATGGTGTGTACAGATGCAAGGTGGTGAGTGATGATGGAGAAGACAGTGCTTATGGAGAGCTCTTTGTTGATACAGTTAGAGGCATCAGAGAGCACTATATCAGCCGCTCCATCAAGAAGCTGAGGAAGAGAGTTGACAAGACTAAACTTCTGCAGAGACCACCTGAGTTCACCTTGCCTCTCTACAACAGCACTGCCTACATTGGCGAAGATGTCCGCTTTGGTGTAACAATTACTGTGCACCCAGAGCCTCATGTAGCTTGGCTTAAGAACGGAGAGAGAATCAAGCCAGGTGATGATGACAGCAAGTACACATTCACCAGTGATAAGGGTCTGTACCAGCTGTT
This sequence comes from Scophthalmus maximus, assembly GCF_022379125.1. NCBI lineage: Eukaryota > Metazoa > Chordata > Actinopteri > Pleuronectiformes > Scophthalmidae > Scophthalmus > Scophthalmus maximus. The sequence continues at coordinate 247,061 of NC_061528.1, forward strand.
GATTCACAACCTGGACATGAATGATGATGCTGAATACACTGTCATGGCCCACAACAAGTTTGGAGAAGACAGCTGCAAGGCCCGTCTCACTGTAACACCTCATCCTGTGATGGAGGAAACTATGAGGCCCATGTTCAAACGTCTCCTGGCTAATGTTGAGTGCACTGAGGGACAAAGTGTCCGTTTCGAACTCAGAGTCTCAGGAATCCCAGTTCCCACTCTGAAATGGAAGAAGGATGGCCATCCACTAGAGTTTGGTCCCAAGGTTGTCGTCATACAGGAGGATGTTGATTACCATGTCCTGCATGTCAGAGAGACTCTGCTTGAGGACTCCGGTTTGTACAAGGTCACTGCAAGCAACTCTGCTGGCTCTGCAAGCTGCCAGGCAACTCTGAAGGTCGACCGCCTTACTTATACCAGGAGAGAGTATAAGAGCGAGGAGGAGAAATACAGACACATTCGGAAACAAATTGAAAAGACTAACAAGATGGCTCAACGAATTGTTGCCACTCAGGAGCTTGTACCTTTTAACCCCACGGCCCAGGAAGCCCTCAAATTTGCTGCAGAGATGTACAAACCTGCAGTGAGTACCAAGAACATTGAGGGTGAGTTTGACATCACAGTGGAGATGTCTGAGACCAAGAAACTGGAAGAGGAGAGGAGGATCTTCATGCCATATGAGATACCTGAGCCTTTAGTTCACGATCCAAGAGTCCTGGATGAAGACAAGACAATCAAACAGTTTGTGCCTCTCTCGGATATGAAGTGGTACAGAAAGCTGAAAGACCAGTATGAGATTCCAGAGAGGATGGAGAAGATTGTGCAGAAGAGACAGAGACGTATTCGCCTGTCCAGGTGGGAACAGTTCTATGTCATGCCCCTCCCACGAATCACTGATCAGTACAGACCAAGATGGCGTATTCCAAAACTCAGTCTGGACGATCTGGAGACCGTCAGGCCTGCACGCCGTTCACCCTCTCCAGAATCTGAGGTATCCTTCAGATCCAGGAGGAGATCTCTGGGAGACTTTAGTGATGAGGAGCTGCTGATGCCTGTAGACGACTACCTTTCCATGAGGAGAACAGAGGAGGAGAAAATGACACTGGAGGATGAACTGGAGCTCGGCTTTTCTGCCTCTCCTGCTGGAAGCCCTGTCCGCATTGAGCAGCGTGCCATGGAACGTGAAGAGTGGAGGCAGGAGGTCGAAGTTGCTGAGACAAAGAAAAAACGTACTGTTTCTCAGTTCATGAGGAGGAGGAGGTCATTGTCTCCCACATACATTGAGCTGATGCGTCCTGTCTCTGAGCTGATTAGACCAACACGTGTCAGGCTTCCCGTGGAAGTAGAGGGACAGATAGTGGAGAGGAGGTCCCCCACCCCAGAGAGGACCCGTCCCCGTTCCCCCAGCCCCATCAGATCGGCTGAGAGGTCATCCCGCTCATCCTCGAAGTTTGAGCGATCTGCCCGCTTTGACATCATGTCCCGCTACGAGGCCAGAAAAGCTGCTCTCAAATCTGAGAGGAAATATCAGGTAGTTAGCCAGACACCTTTCAGCCTTGACCACGCTCCACGTGTGACTGTCAGGATGCGCTCTCATCGCATACCAGTTGGTCAAGACACCAAATTCACGCTGAACATCCAAACCAAGCCGGAAGCCGAGATCAAATGGCTCCATAATGGAACTGCAATCTCTGAAAGCAGCGAGAAATATGTTTTCAGCAACATGAGTGGTGTTCTGTCCATCAGCATCCTCGACTGCCAGGAAGAGGACAGTGGCACATACCGCTGTGTCTGCTCCAACTCTAAGGGAGAGGCATCGGACTATGCCACCTTGGATGTGTCAGGTGGTGGCTACACTACCTTCTCCTCTCGCCGCAAAGATGAAGATGTTCCCAAACTATACGTCCCTGAAGTAACTCGAATTGACCACTATCACACATCTCACTTCAAAACTGGCTATGCCTCCCAGACCCACTTTGAGGTAGAGGAGAGCAAGTCTAAGTTAACAGAGACACATGAGGTTGTCTCACGTGAAAGATACGCTGCCTCCTCTGAGAGGTACTCCTCTGCTGAGAGGTACGATTCATCTATCAAATCTGCCTCCGCTGACTACCTGTCATCTGGCTCCTCCTACTCATCAGAGAAATTTTCTCTATCTGGGAAGCACACCACATCTGAATTCAAACTGAAGTCATCCTCTGCTGCTGCTGCTGTTGCTGCTGCTGCTGTTGTTGCTGAGGAAGTTTCTGTCCACAAGGTGAAGCCTTCTCTTGCAGCCAGAATCCTCACCAAGCCTCAGTCTGTGACCATTGAAGAGGGAGAGACCGCCAGATTCTCCTGTGATATCGACGGGGAGCCTGCACCCAGTGTCACATGGATGCACGATAGCAGAACTCTGGTCTCATCCCACCATGTCCAGGTCACCACAACTCAGTACAAGTCCAGCCTGGAGATTTCCTCTGTGACAGCCTCAGATGAGGGCAGTTACACTGTGGTGGTAGAGAATTCGGCAGGCAGACAGGAGGCTCACTTCACTTTAACCATTCACAGAGCAGCTCCTAAAGAAGAAGTTAAAGCTGTCAAATCCCCTGAACCATCTGTAAAGTCACCAGAGCCTTCAATCACATCACCTGCCCCCTCCATAACTTCTCCTGTTCCCAGTGTAAAGTCACCTGAACCCAGCATCACGTCCCCCGAGCCTTCAGTTAAATCACCAACTCCAAGTGTAAAATCCCCAGAACCACGTGTAACATCTCCCACTCCAAGTGTTAAGTCACACACACCGAGTGTGAAGTCTCCTGAACCAGAGGGAATTAAATCTCCTCGGAGCATCAAGTCTCCTGTGCCTTCCTCACCCTCTCCTGCACCCAGCTTAAAATCACCAGCTCCGAGCGTCAAATCTCCTGAACCTGAAGGAGTCAAGTCTCCGCGGGGTATAAAATCCCCAGAGCCCAGACTCAAGTCACCAGCACCAATTAAGTCTCCAGAGAGAGTGAAGTCCCCCGTCCCAGAGGAAGTAAAAACTCCTCGTGGTGTCAAATCTCCAGAACCTGCAGGACTCAAAACACCAAGAGGAGTGAAGTCCCCAGAACCTGCTGGAATAAAAACACTGAGAGGCATCAAGTCCCCGGAGCCTCCAGGGATCAAATCCCCCAGGGCGTTGAAGTCCCCTGAGCCAGAGGGAATCAAATCACCTCCCAGGATGAAGTCTCCTCCTCCAACCATGTCCCCTAAAAGGGTTGTGTCTCCACCCACTGTCAAATCCCCGACTCCGAAACCTTCCAAGGCCCTGAGTCAAGTTACAGCTGAAGTCTCTGAGGCCTCATCCATGATGATGAAGAAAGAAATCCACACGATGGAGGAGACATCCTCCTTTTCTTCCTCCACCCAGCAGGCCATGATGTCATCCATGATGGAGTCCAGCTCTTTCAGCAGCATGGCAGCTGAGATGAAGTTTGAGACCATGTCCATGTCCAGCATGTCCTCAATGGCGTCCGAGTCTTATGCAATGAGCTCCAGCAGCCTCACGGAGATGGCCTCCCACATGGAGGGATCCTCATTCAGAGCAATTGGTAAGAAAACCTTCTTCAAGGAATTGTGGTAGTTCTTGTCCTTGTAAAGTTAGAGCTCATTTAGTCTCCACACTTATTCAGCAAATAGTCGATTTCTTGAAATGAGATTCTAACTAGAATGTCACGCAGTAGAGCGCAAACCTCTGCCAAGGCCCAAAGCTTCTCCTCCTCCCCCACTGCACCTGAAATCACTCGTCAGGAGACGGTCGATACTTGCTCACCATCATGATGTCACGTGATGATGTCATGTCACGTGACATCATGATGCCTCACAAAAACACCAACAATCTCACAATGTTAAAGACAGAGATCAACATTTCTGGCCCCGCTCCTTTGTCCAGATCTATGACAGACAGACAGACACACAGAGACACAGACAGACAGAGACACAGACATAGACAAAGGCAGAAAGACCGACACAGACACAGACACAGACAGACAGACACACAGACAGAGAGACAGACACACAGACCGACAGACAGAGACAAAGACAGACAGACAGAGAGAGACACAGACAGACAGAGACAAAGATAGACAAGCAGACAGACAGAGACACAGACAGAGAGACAGACACACAGACCGACAGACAGAGACACAGACAGACAGGGTTGAAAACACAACCTCATTGTCCAAGGTCGAAGGTAAAAATAATGAATGATCCAGATTTCACTAAGAAAAACAAAGTCTTTCACAATCTGTTCACTGACCAAAGAGAAAACAAACTGGTCCCTGACGTTCACGCTCCGGTTTTCCAGGTTCTGCTCCCAGGATCGAGGCTCTGCCGGAGGACATCAGCATTGAACCGGGAAAAGTCCTGACGGTAGCCTGTGCCTTCTCCGGTGACGCCAAACACATCGAGTGGTCCCGCGACGGCAAAACCATCGAGGTGACTGCCGGTGGACGCTTCCACATCGAGACCACGGAGGACCTGACCACCCTCATCATCACCGGGGTGAAAGAGGAAGACGCTGGAACCTACACCCTCAAACTGTCCAACGAGCTCGGCTCCGACACAGCGACAGTTCACATTAGCATTCGATCAGTGTAAAAAAAAACAAGATCCAAAGATCTAATCTTCCCCTTTTCTCTACTTCCTTGACTTATATTTATTAATTGAGCGAAATAATCGACTTGATAAAGATCTCAATTTCTGTTCTTGTAAATATGAACTATTTTTGTACCAAACTTGACATTAATTTATGCCAAACTAGACTTGAGTCTAACGTTGTTATAAAATGTGCCATATTGGATAACTATGACAGGATGTTTGATCCTTGTTTTTTCTGTGACATGTACATAATGTATATAGCCGAATTGAACGGTTATGGGAAATGTATGCATTGTTATTTATGACAATAATATGAACTGAAACAGAATGAAACTTAATGTGGTTCAACAGGAGAAAGTTTCCCAAGGAACGAATACCCTGTTGAACTGAGAAACTAAACTCTGTGCCTCAACGATACGTTGACGTGTTAAGTCGGCCTCGGCAGGTAGAGAGGCTCCCTGCCGACGTTTCCTCTAAGAGACTGAACGATGATGTTGCTGCAGAGCGAGAGCAGCAGCACGGTGACGAGAGCGTGAGGTCCTGACTGCTGTTTGCATTTACCCTCATGTAAGCAGGACGACTGGACCTCGTGCTCCGACTGATTATGTCATACCGCCATTTTCATGACATGCTCACAGTGCGAGCGGCCTGCACTCCCTGAGCACCAAGTTTCTTTTTTTTGTTTTGTGCTCTGCTTCTGGCAGACGACCGCTTGCTCGGGCTCCGCGGTCGTTCCACCAACCTGGCCAATCACTTGAGGCCATAGTCCGTCCGTTGCTCGTTTGCAGAGGCAGAGCTTCCTCTTGGAGGTCTGCAGTGTGTTTTTGTCTTAGTTTTTAGAAGTTCACCTGTGAGTCAAGCTGGGCCCCGCCAAGCAAACGTATTCAATATGTGTACATGTATACGTATATGTATACATGTACACATGTATGTATACATGCCGAAACAAACCTGCGAGTCGCCTGGCGGTTTGGTGTGATTGAAGTTAGAGTTGTAGCGTTGACTATTTTCGCAGCCTCCTTGAGTTTTTCTCCAGTTATTGATTTAATAAAGCATGATTATCAGCACTGCACCTCATCTCCTTGCTCCTCATTTGTCTCCTTCCTTGTTTATGCTTCTGTTGAAAATGTCAGAATTTGGTTTCGATGAACGATAAGCTTCATATTCAGTAACGTCTTCTGTTGAGTGTCCTGCACCATTTACATCACAGACAGAACATAGGTATATTTATACATATTGTACTTATATATATAATAATGATGCGCTGATTATATTAACAAATCGATGCACATTCTTAATTTTGACGCACACGACACTGATCTTCTGAAAAGTAGCAGAACATCAAATTCTCATCAAATTATGACTTGTTATTGTTAAATAACGACCGTTTTTCCCTAAAATTAAAACTTTATTCTCAAATCTCCCCCCAAAAAATTCCCTTTAGTAAATCTGTTATAATCCATTTTACCAAAGGAATAAATACAATATACTTAAATAACATTTTAATAAAATGGATTATGTTATTGAGGCTGAATTGTTTTTCACTGCTGTAGTTTGACATTTTTATTACATTTATTATGAGTTATAAGAGGTTTTATGACATATTATACTCTGACATGCTTTATAATTTACCAAACTATATATTGATGACATTATTTACAATGATATTAATATACGTTACCATAAGAGGGCGCTGCAGTTTGTTCCTGTGGCCTCAGGGTGGCAGTGCATCCTTAGAGCAGGGAGGCGTCTTTATCTACAGTGTGTGGTTGATATCAAATCAGTGGTTTTATTCTTTCAAGCTTTAGTCAGTCACACTTGGACACAATAAAGATAATTTTAAGAATAGTTTCTGTTTTTGACACCCATGAAATATGAAAAAGTGAATTCAGATCCATGTTCTGTTGTGACAGACGAGAAGCTTGAGAAGTTCAGCAGACGGACCAGAACCAGGTCAGTTTCTAACTGTTTGTTAATGAGTCATATCATTCATATCAGTCATGTGACAGTGACAGACACTGTCTGAGGGGCGAGGTCGATCAGTGGCTGAAAACTAAACTCAGATGTAAAAGGAGCAGGACGCCAGTAAAGGTCAGAGGTCACATGTTTGTGGATGATTACTGAATTAGAGCTGAAGACGAAGAGGATTTAAAACTGTTGTTTGTTGTTGTCTTCCTCCTGCGGTCGTTGTCATGGCGACATCCGACGGAGCCTCTAGGTTCCAGGTCGCTGGTCGTCGAGGGCGACCGCTGCCGCCTGCCAACACTGACCAGGCTGAGGTTGCTAAGCAACTGTTGTGCAGCTTTGTGTTATTGTGTTTTCTTTGTACGAGATGCTGCTCATGAACTTTTCTGCCTGAAACAAGAAGCAGCTTCATGTTTTTAATGTGATGAGTTTCAATAAGAAGCAATTTAATTTAATTTAATTTAATTTTCAGAATCAGACTGTTGTGGGTGAAACATCTGCTGTGACCGGTTGGTGAGAGACAGAACAGATGTATAACCGTTGCTTTAAGCTTAATCAGACTCATTCTTATGATTACAATAATAATACTGACACTAACAGATAAAATTACTTTGTTATTAATAATAATAATAGTTACAGATTTGGATCCTGCAGCTCCGGAGTCAGAGATCGATGAATCAGGAGAGAGAGGAAACACAGAGTTAGTGACTTGATGTAAATACAGAGAGAGAGAGATGCATGATGGGAGTTCTTCCAGCAGTCTCGGCCTCTAGCAGCGTCACTAAAGATGGTTCAGTTCCAACTAAAATTTTTATTCAAGAGGAAGTTTTAAGTCTAATCTTAAATGTAGAGATGTCGTCTGCCTCCTGGTTACAGAGGGGAGGAGCCTGACAGAGGGGAGGGGCCTGGTGGCTGAAGGTTCTACTTCCTGTTGTCCTCTCACAGACTCTAGAACCACAGTGATCTGTTGTGATAATATGAACTATGATCCGTCAGATATGATGGAGCCTGATTATTAATGTCTTTTTAGGTGAGGAGCAGGATTCTGAGAAAATATGATCTTCTAGTTCCTGTCAGAACTCGTGCTGCAGACAGGTGATGAGGTTCCTTCCGGTCCAGAATGTTGTGATGATACTAAACAGAGCGACCCAGAGGAGGAAGCATCTGCCAGATGTTGAGAACAAACCATGACATGAAGCGTGCGGCGTCCACAGAGACGCCGCCTGCAGTCCACATTAATACTGCAGCTGGACGAGACACCGTGTTCAGAAGTGGTGCCTGAAAAGTAGAGCACGGCCCCGAACAGTGAGTGTCTATCGGAGCAGCAGAACGACGTCCCTCAGTCACCGCTGGACAAACTGCAGCAGTTTACTGTCATTAATCTCATAAAGAAAACTAATGTGACACGTCCCGGTGATTAGAGGCGACAGCCTGCCGCCGCCTAACGAGGAGGAAATGAGTGAACAGTGTTTGTGACCGATGGAGTTTAAATCAATGTCACGAGGTTAAACTGAAGAAATGAACAGATTCACTGTTCATGTTTTCAAATAATAATAATAATAATAATAATAATGATACAGACACTCGTAATGAGATATTGTCAATTCAGATGAATGAAGTAGTTCTTCATGAACTGGAGAATTACAAATGGAAAAATATATTAAAAAAGCAGTTTATGAGTTTATTATGATTCTATTGAGTCGTTCGCTTTTAAGCTGCAGGATCAACAGTAGTGACCTTTTACTGCTACGTTTGATTTTCAGCATCTTTATTTAAAAAAGAAACAAAGTGAAAGCATCTTCGCAACTGTTGAATTTTGGTACAAAATGACGTCATTATCATCTTTCCTTATTTTAACTGTGATGTTCAGAAAGATGAAGCTCCTCTTCCTTTTTTTCATCCCTCCGTCCTGATCTGCGGACGTCAGAACAGTCAGAGGGAAAAACTCGTCAGAGAATTATATTAATTTAAATACAGTTATGGCGTCTGCTGCTGTCAGTGAACAGCGGGTCGTACAGTATCTGTAAATAAAATAGCCCCGCCCCCTCCCCTGTATTTACACTGTAAAACATCAACTCAAATCAACTGTAAACTGTCGCTGTTAAGAACCAATCAGGAAGAGAACGTCTGCAGCAGTGTTTCCAACAGTCTGTGGACGCCAGGCGTAACCGTAGCAACAGTGATGAGTTTAAAACTGAAACTTGTCAGTGTGGGCAGAGCCTCAGGAAACCCTGAATGAAACGAGGTTTGGTTTGAAATGTGAACGGATCAACTTTGGTTTAACTTTCTTCTTTCCACTGTTTCTGTTGATTCTCTGATGAAACAGAGTTTGTTTCGTTCTGACGTCAGTGAGTCTCTTTGTGTCGCCGCCACCTGGCGTCCGACGCTCCACTGTGTATCACACACACACACGGTCCGAGGCGTGTGTCTTCACATCAGTGTGCGTCGTTCGTGTGTCACGCCGAACCGAGGCTGTCGAAGCCGCAGAACTTCCATCTTTTCTCCAGAGTGGCGCCGACGCCGCTCAGCTCCTGCCTGAACACAGCAGGCAGACGGACCATGAGGCGCTCCAGCTCCGCCGCCGACACCTGAGAGACGACAACGGAAATATGTATCATCCGGTAACTTTAACTTATGTATTAGTTATTAATACAGAGGTTTACTACTGGATGTGGATGTTCTACCTTGGAGTCCAGTCTCTGGATGTACGACACCAGATACTCCAGGTTCGCTCCGAACGGATGAACGTGGAGGAAGGTCGAGATGATGCCTGCGATGAAGAAGGAAGGTCGTGAGAAACAGAGAACAGACAACAATTCAATCTGATCGGTGAACAAACGCTGCAGTGGATATTAATATAGATTTATTGATTTATTAGAGGAGAATAGAGTTGAATGTGATTTATCTATCAGCAGATACTTTGGACACTTTGTAGAAAATCAACTCTCGACCAACAGTGACGTCGCTTTGGTTTGAGAGCGGCCATTTTGAAGCCTCCTGTGTAGCATCTGGTCCAGAGCCATCTTGTTTGTTTTTTTTTACAAGAAGTGACCATATTTGGAGGAGCAGGGGGTGTGGCCTGACTGAGAGCTCGTGACCTATCGTCTTACCTTGAGTCTCAGTGTGTGTGAACTGTGATAACCTGCAGCAGAGCAGCTAATCTGCGTTGTCATAAACAAACGGACGAGAGTCTTCATGAAAACCTCTGGAGATGATGAATCCAGTCAGTTCCTGCAGGGGGGGGGGGTTCCCGGCACAGACAATATTGATTTCCTTGATCTCTGTCAGAGAGAGAAAGTGACCAAACGTTCCCGAATGCGCCCGTTCATCTGGAGACGCTCCACAATTTAACGGCCTTCACAGAATTTCTTGGAAATCTTTTTCAGATGTTTTTTGCACAGAGGAACTCCCTTCCCTCTGGTATCATCCTGCTCCACCTCTCAGTGAACCAGCAGATCCTCCTCTTCAACAACTGGGAGTCTCAGGCTGAAGCTCAATCTGGACAAGACCCAGATGCTCCTCCTCCCAGGGAAGACGTCTCCAACCAACAACCTCTCGTCACCATGGAGACTCTGTGGTGATGAAGCTGATGTGACTCAGGACGACCAGATGTTCTCCTTCAGATTCATCCTCCACAACATCAGGACGATTCGTCCGTTCCTCACAGAGAAGGCGACGCAGGTGTTGGTGCAGGTTCTTGTCTTCTCATGTCTTGACGACCGTGACTCCCTCCTAGCTGGTCTGTCCACATGTGACCTCCGACTCTGCAGCTCATCCGGAATGCAGTGGCCTGGTTGGTATTCAACTTGCCCAGGTTCTCCCACACTACACCGCTCCTCTGCACCTTGCATTGGCCTCATGAGCCTTTTACAGTGATTGTGTTCAGCAGATGACAAGACATCATCATCATCATCATATTTACCCAGAAGCAGAGCCTCTTTCTCTGAAGTGACTCCGCCCCTCACGATGACCTCACTCCTCCTGTCTCTGCCGAGGAAGATCGAAGGAACAAAACCGTTCAGCCTCTGTGAGGACACACAAACATACACTGTTACTACACACAAACACACACACTTACTACACACAAACACACACACTTACTACACACAAACATACACTGTTACTACACACAAACATACACTGTTACTACACACAAACACACACTGTTACTACACACAAACACACACACTTACTACACACAAACACACACACTTACTACACACAAACATACACTGTTACTACACACAAACATACACTGTTACTACACACAAACACACACTGTTACTACACACAAACACACACACTGTTACTACACACAAACATACACTGTTACTACACACAAACACACACTGTTACTACACACAAACACACACTTACTACACACAAACATACACTGTTACTACACACAAACACACACTGTTACTACACACAAACATACACTGTTAATACACACAAACACAAACACACACTGTTACTACACACAAACATACACTGTTACTATACACAAACACACACTGTTAATACACACAAACACATACTGTTACTACACACAAACACACACTGTTACTACACACAAACATACACTGTTAATACACACAAACACAAACAAACACCTCTTACTACACACAAACATACACTGTTAATACACACAAACACAAACAAACACCTCTTACTACACACAAACACACACTGTTAATACACACAAACACAAACAAACACCTCTTACTACACACAAACACACACTGTTAATACACACAGAGACAAACACACACTGTTAATACACACAAAGACAAACACACACTGTTAATACACACAAACACAAACAAACACCTCTTACTACACACAAACACACACTGTTACTACACACAAACAGTTCGTACCTTCTCGTGTGATTCTCCGTCGGCCTCTGGCGCCTCCACAGGACCGTTCAGCAGCTGCAGAGACACAGGAGAGAAATTCTTCTGGAGTTTATCGGCTTCTGTTCGAGGAGAAGGAACGTTTGTGATGCAGGAGAAGCTGACGGACGTGAAGACTACAACTCCCATCATACCCCACTGCTCGTGACAGAAGATATGAGCTTTGTCTCTGTGCAGGTTTATACACGACCTGGATTCGTGTTTCTGAGCTTTAATAAACCATGTTCCTCCTCCTCCTCCTCCCCCTGCTCCTCCTCCTCCTGCTCCTCCTCCTCCTCTTCCTCCTCCTCCTCCACCTCCCCTCCTCATCTTCCTCCTCCTGCTCCTCCTCCTCCTCCACCTCCCCTCCTCATCTTCCTCCTCCTGCTCCTCCTCCTCCTCCACCTCCCCTCCTGATCTTCCTCCTCCTCCTGCTCCTCCTCCTCCTCTTCCTCCTCCTCCACCTCCCCTCCTCATCTTCCTCCTCCTCCTCCTCTTCCTCCTCTAAACCCCCCCCCCCCCCCCCCCCCCCCCGACCTCTACCTGCAGGAGACTCGTCTATCGACGGACACATTGTCACACCAGATAAACAGATAAATAAAATTCGAGGTCAGTAATTGATTCAACCTTTTCTTCAGTTTTCTCATGTGAAGAGAAGATGAGTCGAGTGTGAACAAGAAACAATACGAATAGAATGGGAATAAAACAATCAACATAAATTTAAAGAAATGAAAGAGAAAAAAATATATATTTTTTTTCATCACGTCTACCTTTATATGCTTATTAAATCAGTGCAGGGCTGCGTTGATGTGTGTGTGTGTGTGTGTGTGTGTGTGTGTGTGTGTGTGTGTGTGTGTGTGTGTGTAACCTCAGACTGAGGCAGTTGGTCTGGAACCACATGTGTCAATGTTCAGTACTGATGAGTGAGCTGAGCTCAACAAATGATGAATGTTACAAAGTGAGACTGGTCGTCTATTACATCATCCGACCCGTGAATATTCGCCTGTGAATTTCACGTCTACTTGCATCATTGCATCATCTGTGTAAGTAATCTCTCTCCCTCCTGTTGTTGTGAACGCAGCGTGACAGCTTCCTCCCGGAGAACTCACCTGGTCTCGGAGGCTAAGCACCTCCCCCTGCAGGAGACGTTGCTCCTCCCTCGCCTGCTCCAGCTCGGCTTCTTTACTCGTCAGCTTCTCCTGCAGACTCACAAGTTGCTGGAAGACAAACAGACACACACGTGTTTTTATTATAGAACACAATCTTTGTGACTTGTAAAGACATCAGAGGTCAGAGCCGTTTCAGGGAGAGCGAAGAGGAGAGAGCGAATGAAACTGAGGAAACTGAGGAGCCTCATGCCGAGTTTTGCAAAACTGCATAAACATTTCTGCTGCTCCAAAAGTAGGCACCCCTGACGTCAGTGGATGTGGGAGGAGCCACTGACGTCAGTTGGTGTGGGAGGAGCCACTGATGTGTCTGGTAAAAACATGAATCTATGGAGGAACTGTGGTGGACATTGATTACTGATTGGCCGTTACAGCAGCCAATAGCAGCAGAGTGACAGTAACGATCAGCCGAACAGTGGTCGTCATGACGACAGGACTCCTCACCTCCACCTGAATGGGGGAGTGAGGACATGAGAAGAAGAGAAACTCACCTGCTGCATGTTGAGCATGTTCTGCTGCAGCAGCTGCACCTGAGCCTCTGCAGGGTGTGTGTGTGTCGGTGTGAGGTCGTCGTCGGGGCAACCGGCTCTGCTCTGCTCTTTCCTCAGGAGATCCACCTCGTTCCTGTACGAGTCCAACTGCCAACGCAGAGAGTCGTTCTCCTCCCGCAGAGACTGAGTCTGATCACACACTCCTGCAGGAGGAGAGGAGAGAGGAGGAGGAGGATGAGGAGAGGGGAGAGGAGGAGAGGAGAGGAGGATAGGAGGAGGAGGAGGAGAGGGGGAGGAGGAGAGGGGAGAGGAGGAGAGGAGGATAGGAGGAGGAGGAGGAGAGGGGGAGGAGGAGAGGGGAGAGGAGGAGAGGGGGATGAGGAGGAGAGGGGAGAGGAGGAGAGGGGGAGGAGGATGAGGAGAGGAGGAGGAGGAGGAGAGGGGGAGGAGGAGAGGGGAGAGGAGGAGAGGGGGAGAGGGGGAGGAGGAGAAGAGGGGAATGAAGAGGAGGAGGAGGAGGAGGAGAGGGGGAGGAGGAGAGGGGAGAGGGAGAGGGGGAGGAGGAGGAGGAGAGGAGGAGGAGGAGGAGAGGGGGAGGAGGAGAGGGGAGAGGAGGAGAGGGGGAGGAGGAGGAGGAGGAGAAGAGGGGAATGAAGAGGAGGAGGAGGAGGAGGAGAGGGGGAGGAGGAGGAGGAGGACTATCAGATTTCTATTGAATCATCTCAGGAAGAAGAAGAGTCGAAGCTGGTTGCTTAGTAACAGAAACTCCTCTGAAGGAGGAACATCGACGATGACGAGGAGGAACTGTTTCTGACAGGAAGTGCTAGCGACGCTTTGACTGATAAGAACCAATCAGAAGAGAATGTAGGCGTCTGCCGGAGTTTTCACACGTATCCACACGCCAGGCGTAACCATAGCAACAGAGATGAGTTTTAAAACTGAAACATATTATTGTGGATGAAGCCTCAGAGACTAAGACACAAACATGTTCTCACCTTCAAAGAAAAGTTAAATATGAAACACAAACCAGAGAAATAAACGTTGGTACCGTTTTCCTGCGTTCGCAGCTTCTTACACGGATTCTCGTCCAGGTCGTCGTCCGACATCTCCATCTCCTCCTCTCGCCTGATGCCCATGATCTCTTCACTGTGAGCGACTCTCAGCTCCTGGAACATCAGCAACACACTTTGTTTCACCAACAACAGAGTTTCCTGCTGTTCAGTGAAAATACACCTGCTGGTTTCCTGATTATTACGTTTCTCTGTTGTTCACATTACGTTTCCTCGACAACTTCCTTCTGTTCTCACTGTAGATGACACATCATTCATCGTCTCTTCATCTGTCGCCACAGCTCCAACAGGAAGCAGCGCCGCTGCCTCAGACACTTACCGGACAGAGGGCGTGACGGAGGTGGCGTCCTGAGCTCCGCCCACTCTCTTACCTCCTCACACATTCTAAGCGGTGACGGTTTATCTGACTGACTTTGACCATCGAACACAAAACCAACAGATAAACAAGTAGGTTGAGACCAGTGTGTCGTTGCTGCTTCGCCCACAGCTTCCTGCTGCTCGTACTCGTTATCTAGATCCGGCTCCGCATGAATCATCCATCAGAAACTTAACCCTGGACATCACTGTTGCCATGGCAGCCCCTGACACTGAGACGAGGCGTCAGATCTGAGCTGCAAGGACGAGGAAGTCGGAGTGAGGCTGAAGCATCCAGAGAAACCAGAAGAAGAAGGGCAGCGAACACAACAGACGCTTCAAGGCCGTCTGTCACCTGTCTGTGATCTGTCTGTCACCTGTCTGTGATCTGTCTGTCACCTGTCTGTGATCTGTCTGTGATCTGTCTGTCACCTGTCTGTGATCTGTCTGTCACCTGTCTGTCACCTGTCTGTGATCTGTCTGTCACCTGTCTGTGATCTGTCTGTGATCTGTCTGTGATCTGTCTGTCACCTGTCTGTGATCTGTCTGTCACCTGTCTGTCACCTGTCTGTGATCTGTCTGTGATCTGTCTGTGATCTGTCTGTGATCTGTCTGTCACCTGTCTGTGATCTGTCTGTCACCTGTCTGTGATCTGTCTGTGATCTATCTGTGATCTGTCTGTGATCTGTCTGTGATATGTCTGTGATCTGTCTGTGATCTGTCTGTCACCTGTCTGTGATCTGTCTGTGACCTGACTGTCACCTGTCTGTGATCTGTCTGTCCCCTGTCTGTGACCTGTCTGTCACCTGTCTGTGATCCGTCTGTGATCTGTCTGTCACCTCTCTGTCACTTGTCCGTCACCTGTCTGTGATCTGTCTGTGATCTGTCTGTCATCTGTCCGTCACTTGTCCGTCACCTGTCTGTGATCTGTCTGTGATCTGTCTGTGATCTGTCTGTCACCTGTCTGTCACCTGTCTCCTGGGGACAGCAGAGATAAAGCAGTGGTCGGGGGGCGGAGACAACAGAAAAAGGTGTACCAACCTCACACTGCTTGCGCCAAATGTCTATGTTCTTGCGCTGGGCTTTTGAGAAATGGTCCCATGCCTTTTGCCTGGTGGCGGCGGTGAAAACGGCGTTGATCTGCTCGACTTTGAGGTGAACAGGGAGGGGGAGGGGGGAGGAGGAGGAGAGGTCAAGACAAAACAAGCCTTTATGTAGCGTCGTAGCCCTGACGCAGCTCTACAGCAGACAGAGGAGAGACCACAGGCAGCAGACGCACATCATCATCGCCTCAGGTCAGAATCCACACACTCGGTTTATTGTCTGAGCTGTAACTTCTCTACTTTCTGTTTCACATCACTGTCAATGCTCCACGTTATGGTTCGCTCACAAATATTTTACACGATTAGATTAATCTCGACCGATTAAACCCCCTAACTTAAGCGAAACATCTGCACGTCGCGACGTCACGAGAGCCAATTAGTGTTGAGATTCTTCCGAAGTCGCTGATGTCCAGCCCCTCAGCACTGCAACGCAAAAACAAGTTACACTATGTTGTAATATTTTCTACCTCATCGCTTGTTGCCTTGACTCGTCCTGATGCTGTCAGTGAAGTTCCCTGGCGTGGGATTAATAAAGTCCTATCTAACCTTATCTTATTATTATTTTATTTCACTGAGAACGTTCCGTTTATTTTCTGTAGCGTCAGTATAAAGTTCTGTGCAACTTCTGATGAAGAACATACCAGTTTTTTTGATCTGGTGACAGCTGAATATTGTTTTTTGCTGCTTTGACAAGAAGCTGCTATTCAAGTTTTCAGTCTGTTGATATGAAAATGTTGTTGGTCTTTCAAATGAATACGATACTGCTGCTCTGCATCTAATGACGTCATTACCCAGACTTTTTTTCAGCGCTCCAACTCTGACTGACGTCCAGCGTCCCTGCCAATCACTCATGTTTTTTACTGATTTAATCTTCTGACAAAGTAAAATATAAAGAAATGCTAAATTCAACATTTAGGGTAAAAAATGTACTGCCTGTAATGTCTCTGTAAGTTATTTATGACTTGGGGGGCGCTTTTCTATCTGCCCCACCCACAACTCACAATACATTCTGACAACTGACCTGAAACCTGCACATCACTAGTCACTGAGAAACGGAACAGACAGAAAGGTGAACAGTGACAGTGAGAA
Organism: Scophthalmus maximus; assembly: GCF_022379125.1. Lineage (NCBI taxonomy): Eukaryota > Metazoa > Chordata > Actinopteri > Pleuronectiformes > Scophthalmidae > Scophthalmus > Scophthalmus maximus. The sequence goes on from NC_061528.1 coordinate 263,814, forward strand.
ACCCTCAAACAGGTTTGTATGACATTGACAAATGAGTATCGAGATTATTCGCTTGTTTGACTGTATTTATAGTAAAGAAAAACATTTTAACTGTCTGACGCAGTGATGTTTTTTTGCTGCTGGTGGTTGTACTTGATGTTTCCTGAGCAGATGATGACACAGTGACTGTTTGGGAAGTTCTGCTTTGAAAAATGCCCCAAATGTCTACGACAAATTTTATCTGGAGAATAAATGGAGCAAATGCTGTGATCATAAATCACAGACACTGAAACTTTTACTGAAATTATCAAATATTCAAAATAAACATATTAACTTTGATGTGGTGCGGATGCACATGAACAGTATAAAAGAAGATTAAAATAGAGTAATAATCAGTGAGCGCTTGAAGAGAAACACTGTGAATAACAAATATCTAATTTAGAGAAAATACAGTTTGTTTTAATTTAAAGTAACAAAGTTTATTTCACCCTGGTGTATTTCCTGTAAATGTGACTCATGACTTTGCACCGATCACCTCGGAGACCCGGACTCGTACGTTGGGATGAAAAGCGCAGCCTCTGACAGCTGCCAAACAAACCCATCGTCGCCTCTGAGGTGCACCTTAAGTTGACAACATCTGGAACAGACTACTGAACCACTGGGATACACATCTTACATGGACCTACAGGGATCTACAATCTCCAGGGATCTACATCCTACAGGAACTCATATCCTCCAAGGATCTACAATCTCCAGGTAGCTACATCCTACAGGGATCTACATCCTCCAGTCATCTACATCCTACAGGGATCTACATCCTACAGGGATCTACATCCTACAGGGTTCTACATCCTTCAGGCATCTACATACTACAGGGATCTACATCCTCCAGTCATCCACATCCTACAGGGATCTACATCCTACAGGGATCTACATCCTCCAGTCATCTACATCCTACAGGGATCTACATCCTACAGGGTTCTACATCTTTCAGGCATCTACATCCTACAGGGATCTACATCCTACAGGGATCTACACCCTCCAGTCATCTACACCCTCCAGTCATCTACATCCTACAGGGATCTACATTCTACAGGGTTCTACATCTTTCAGGCATCTACATCCTACAGGGATCTACATCCTACAGGGAACTACAATCTCCAGGGATCTACATCTTCCAGTCATCTACATCCTACAGGGATCTTCATCCTACAGGATTCTACATCCTTCAGGCATCTACATACTACAGGGATCTACAATCTCCAGGGATCTACATCCTCCAGTTATCTACATCCTCCAGTCATCTACATACTACAGGGATCTACATCCTACAGGGATATACATCCTACAGGGTTCTACATCCTTAAGGCATCTACATACTACAGGGATCTACGTCCTCCAGTCATCTACATCCTACAAGGATCTACATCCTACAGGGAACTACAATCTCCAGGGATATACATCCTCCAGTCATCTACATACTACAGGGATCTACATCCTACAGGGATCTACATCCTACAGGGAACTACAATCTCCAGGGATCTACATCCTCCAGTCATCTACATACTACAGGGATCTACATCCTACAGGGAACTACATCCTACAGGGATCTACATCCTACAGGGATCTACATCCTACAGGGATCTACATCCTTCAGGCATCTACATACTACAGGGATCTACATCCTCCAGTCATCCACATCCTACAGGGATCTACATCCTACAGGGATCTACATCCTCCAGTCATCTACATCCTACAGGGATCTACATCCTACAGGGTTCTACATCTTTCAGGCATCTACATCCTACAGGGATCTACATCCTACAGGGATCTACACCCTCCAGTCATCTACACCCTCCAGTCATCTACATCCTACAGGGATCTACATTCTACAGGGTTCTACATCTTTCAGGCATCTACATCCTACAGGGATCTACATCCTACAGGGAACTACAATCTCCAGGGATCTACATCTTCCAGTCATCTACATCCTACAGGGATCTTCATCCTACAGGATTCTAGATTCTTCAGGCATCTACATACTACAGGGATCTACAATCTCCAGGGATCTACATCCTCCAGTTATCTACATCCTCCAGTCATCTACATACTACAGGGATCTACATCCTACAGGGATATACATCCTACAGGGTTCTACATCCTTAAGGCATCTACATACTACAGGGATCTACGTCCTCCAGTCATCTACATCCTACAAGGATCTACATCCTACAGGGAACTACAATCTCCAGGGATCTACATCCTCCAGTCATCTACATACTACAGGGATCTACATCCTACAGGGATCTACATCCTACAGGGAACTACAATCTCCAGGGATCTACATCCTCCAGTCATCTACATACTACAGGGATCTACATCCTACAGGGAACTACATCCTCGTTGTTCAAACAAACAACAACAACTGGAATCTCTATACAATGCAGCCTGTAGGTTGGTATTGTAGGAATTCTATTTCCCAGACGTCTTAAAGTGTAACCCGGAGTCGAGTTTTTCAAATGAAACTTTTCTGAAGTTGCAGGAGGCTCCCGCTGCTTGACACTGCCCGCAGAATCAGTGACCACGTTTACAGGAAATGACATGATTGTTCCAGGCAGACGGACACCATCTAGAGTGATGAGCCGGTCTCTCTAATGACCGCTGCTCTGTACTTACATCACTCGCAGCTTCTCTTCGCTAAGGACTGACAAAGGCAACATTTACCCAGAATGATGAAGACAGCCATTCTTAGACTTTCAGAGGTCGGATGTAGTTAATTTGTGTGAATGATGCAGTCAAACATTCTGTGTTCAAATGCTGCCTTTCACTCGCATCACTCGTTTTATCCTAGATGACTTTTTACTTTTTACAAACCTGAAGAAACATAAATCCAGCTGTTTGAGACCACATCTGCCTGCTTCTTACTGTTCCCAGGACTTTAACTGACGGAGACATTATGAGGACAAACAGACAGTAACAGCACAAAACTTACCCGCCGCAGCTCTGAGCTCCGACAGCTTCGTCACATGATGAAACAGTGAACTGATCCAAACGTCCTGTTTATTCTGAAGCAACTGCTGCGTTTAACATCTGCATTATGTCCCATTAAACCTGGTGTCAGAAAATATCTTGTCCTGGTCTAAATAATTCAATTCAATTCAATTCAATTTTATTTGTATAGCGCCATATCACAACATACATTGTCTCAAGGCACTTTACATAGTGAGGTCAATATTACAATATTACAGGGAAAACCCAACAAATCCCACAATGAGCAAAGCACTTGGCGACGGTGGAGAGAAAAAAAAACCTTTTAACAGGAAGAAATCTCTGACAGAACCAGACTCAGTTGTGTCTCGACCGGTTGGGGTGAGGACAGAAATGAGGAGAGAAGAGAGAGAGAGGACAGTTGTACAACAATTATGTTGTTGTTATTATTAGTGATGATATTAATATGTTGTATTTTTTTAACCCTTTACCAGAGTTCTACCATTTCTATCATCATCTATCAGGGTTCTATTTACTGTTCAGTTTGCTCTGTGCCAGACAACAGTCCCTGAATATCACACAGAGAAACATCATAAAGTGAATGATAATGATTGGTTCTAAACGAGGGAATAGAAAGTGTTGACCCATCCAACCTACTCCTAACACGGACTGTCGCTCTTCACGCTGCATCACCTGACTTCCTCCTCTGCTCCTGTCACCATCACTGACCACAGGTCGTAATACGCTGCTGCTCATTTGTCTCAGGAAGAAGATCTGTGTTACACAGCAGTGTGTGTGTGAATGTGTGTGTGTGTGTGTGTGTGTCTGTGTGTGTTTGTCAGCATTTCCTGAAAAGGTCAGAGCGCCATCACTCCACTGAGCCTGCGCGACTGACCTGATCACCACATCACAGTGAGATGAGATGATGGAGTTGAGGGTGGTGAGACGGATGGGAGGGTGTTGTCATGGAGACCAGGCCGAGATCCTCGCAGAGTAAATGACTTCCATGGAGGGAGGATTTAAAATGGCTTCACCTCCAGGAACAGAGGCTGCACTGTGTAAACCAAACTATTATCCAATCACAGCTCACGTGTCAGTTGATTAGCTACGACAACTGATGCAGTGAAACTGGATTCTACAAAGTCCAAGTGAAACTGACATTTGTTAAAAAATATAAATTTATTCAATATCCTTTTTATACATTTGAAACCATGAGAATTCAAGAACGGTCTCACCTCTTGTGTTTGGATGTAGGTGTGGTTGTGTTTTACAACCTTTAACAAACACAAATCTACCAGTTTGAAGTCATTAATGGTTCAGATTTCATCACAGCTGCTGATCGATCTTAGGTTTTGTCACTTTGGTTCAAATCCTTCATGGAAAACTGATCAGTGATCAGTGAGCGTAGGTCAGGAGATAAACTGATCAGTGATCAGTGAGCGTGAAGAGACAGTCAGTCTTGATTTTATCATGCAAGAAACAAGAGTTTAAGTTTCGTGTTATAGGTTTCGTACTGTTTTCCATTAAATTTGGTAGAAGGGTGTTGCTATGACGACGGAAGAATCATGTTATTTCACTCTACCTGGCGGAAAGCGTTTTAAATTTAGATTTAATAAAAATTTGTAAATCAGATTGTTTTATTGGTTCAGGTGATGTCGTCAGCGCAGCTGGTTTTAATTTAATCTGTGAGTCTTACCTGAGTAACCGCACAGTCACAGTTACTATGGCGACGATGACGCGACCGTCTGCCTGGAAGTGCTGAGACTGAAACAACGACGGCTCCTTACACTGCGTGAGGATGGCGAGCAGGGCGTTCTTGAAGGCCTCTCTGGCTCGTTCCATAGCCTCCTCGTGCTGAGCCTTCTCGCTCATCAGCCGCCGGACGTGGCTGTTGGCCGACTGGATCATGGAGTAGAAGTGATTGGCCGTACGGCGGTTGACCTCGCCCCGGTCGATCCAGGCAAACAGCACGGCCGTGGCCTCGTTGAACATCTGGTCGTCTGTGAGGAAGAGGGAGTTCAGCGTCACTACGTCAGATGATGTCTGAGTGTTTACACATGGCTGGGTAACAAGAATCATCCAATCACTTAGCTCAAAGTTATAATGTTCCTGATGAGCCTGATAAGTAGAGTAACACTCGGGATGATGTCAGCTGGTCGTTCGTTCGCCGACTGTCAGACTCGTTTCTTTCAGTTTTCCTATTTGACGACAAACTGAGGACTTTCTGAAACTCATTCGACAGCATTAGTGGTCTTTGCCCAGTGCATTCTGGGTGTTGAAGCTTTCCTGACTTTTGGGCAAAAGGGACTTTCCCAGCCCTTCTTCTTCTGCTTCTGTAGTTCTTGGTCGTGTAGGTTTAGTCTTCTCTCTTCTGAAGAGAAGTTCAGTCAGTCAGACTAAAACCAACATCGAGTCGGGATGAGAATCTTCCTCTGGGACGATCTCGATCTCTTTCAGCCACCGAACACAAAAGGCATTTTAGATTTTCAACTCTTCATTCAAAAACCAAGATCAGCGTTCGGTGTCTTTCATGAATCTCCACGCTCAGCTGCCGCCGAGCGCACTCTCCTGCATTTGAATAATAATTGAACGTTGCCACGGACGACGGCGGAGCCGAGTGAATTAGAAGCGATTAATGAGCTCAATACTCGCTGCAACACAACCTGTAAGAAGACACGATAAAACCCCCATTCATCCCCGGCAGCAGATTACAGACACATTAGAGCAACACAATGAGGCGCCGCTGAACGGAGCTTTATTCCTCTGAAAGAATTCATAAAGGTTATTCAGAGGAGGACATGTTGGTTTATGTTGCTGCTGGAGGACGGAGGTTTGGGTTTGAACTTCTACTACGACAGATGACGATCAGCGAAGGCAAGGGTTCACTCCTCACCTTTCAGTCTCTCTGCCAACATGGCCGCCTCGTGCTCTGAGAAGTGCACGACTGGCGGGGGGGACGGCGGCCGCAGGAAGTCCTCGTGGACCTGCCGACGGTGCCGCTGCTCTCGGGCCAACAGCCGCTGTTTACACTCCCACTCGTACAGGTCGTCTCTGGCCTGAGCGAAGTCCACGTGGATCCTCCCAGAATCCTTCTTGTCTGTGCTGGAGCCGATACGCATCCGGTACCCTGAGGTGGGGGGGGGGGGCGTCGGCCAATATCAATATCTGATCAGTTCATTCTCTGGAGCTGTTTGATGTGTGTGTGTGTGTGTGTGTGTGTGTATGTGTGTGTGATGTGTGTGTGTGTGATCACCTGACAGGTAGATTGCCTTGTCCACCATGAACTCCTCAGAGAATCGGATGTGACAGAAGTTCTTCTTGCTCTTGCGCAGCGCCATGATTTCTCCACACGGCTCGAACGTTTCCCTGACGATCTCCTCGGTGACGTTCTCCGGCAAACCTCCGACAAACACCGTCCTGCAGCCGGGGGGGCGCTCCCGTGTGGAGGGGGGGGGCAGGTCTGAGGGGCAATGATCATCATCATGATCATCATCATCGTCCTCATCATCATCATCATATGTGTGTGTGTGTGTGTGTGTGTGTGTGTGTGTGTGTGTGGACTCACTGGGGTTCTGGGGGAACAGTGTGCAGCTGTTGCAGTGAATAATCTCTCGGATGATTGGCAGGTCGGGTGGAACCGGTGGGGGCGGGACCATCATGGGTGTGATGAGGCTCAGTCTGGGGTCGAACCTCTGGAGACACAGAGCGTCTGAAGACAGGACATCACTACGGTTACTGACATGAGGACATGTCCCTCATCATAGCTTCAGTCAAATTAAGTCCTTAAATGACCTGATGATCAACGCTCATGAAGGACTTTTGTCTTCAGAAGAGAAATGGTCACAACAAACAGAAATAAATCATGAGCACAGATATATACATATATATACATACATATATATATATGTATGTATATATATATATTTACACACAGACGAGGAGCAGAGAGAAAAACAACAGGCTGAGAGTGTGGAGGCCGACAGATAGGAGAAGACAAAGAGAAACACAATCTCCAGTGTGTTAATGGAGAGAGAGAGTGTTCTCAGGACAGAGAGGAAGTGAGCAAGCGAGAGGAAGATGAACGGCGAGAGGACGAAGGCGACAGCGGCCATGTTTCATCTGTCGGAGGAAAACAGAGCGAGCAGGTCGGGGGAGGAGGCGGAGACATGTCACATGACCCCGTGTTCAACACTGCATCAAGGAGGAGCAGACGTCAGCAGAACACACACACACACACACACACACACACACACACTGTAACACACACACACACACACACACACACACACACACACACTGTTACATACACACACACACACACACACACACACACACACAGTTACCCACTCACACTCACACACACACACACACACACACACACACACACTGTTACACACACACATACACACACACACACACACACACACACACACACGCGCACGCACACATACACACACACACACACACACGCACAGGGAGGGAGATGCGAGGCATTTGATAGAAACGATGTGAAAGCGGCACACAGGAAGTGACGTGTTCACTCAAACTGTGGTTTCACACACATTCAGATGATGTAGCTCATATTTCTACCTGCCAGTGTGAATCTCACTTCATCCTCAGTTTGTTTCTTCTCACTGACGCTTTACACACTTGCGGTGAAAGATGAAGAGTTTCTGTTTCTCATTCTGAGGTTTAGAGAAACACTGAAAACTGTCAACTGATTGTGTATGTCTGTCTGTCTGTCTGTCTGTCTGTCTGTCTGTCTCTCTGCCTGTCTGTCTGTCTGCCTGTCTGTCTCTCTGCCTGTCTGTCTGCCTGTCTGTCCCTCTGCCTGTCTGTCTGTCTCTCTGCCTTTCTGTCTGTCTGCCTGTCTGTCTCTCTGCCTGTCTGTCTGTCTGTCTCTCTGCCTGTCTGTCTCTCTGCCTTTCTGTCTGTCTGCCTGTCTGTCTGTCCGTCTGCCTGTCTGCCTGTCTGTCTGTCTGTCTGCCTGTCTGTCTCTCTGCCTGCCTGTCTCGCTGCCTTTCTGTCTGTCTGTCTGCCTGTCTGTCTGTCTCTCTGTCTGTCTGTCTGTCTGTCTGTCTGTCTGTCTGCCTGTCTGTCTGTCTGTCTGTCTGCCTGTCTCTCTGCCTTTCTGTCTGTCTGCCTTTCTGTCTGTCTGCCTTTCTGTCTGTCTGCCTGTCTGTCTGTCCTCCTGTGGCGTTTTGTTAAATGTTTTTGAAGCAGATTTGTTTTGTCGACAGAATCTCTCTTCTTCTTCCTCCGCTCACGTTCACGCAGCCTCAGCAGCCGCTGGGTGAAGCAGCTATGAATCACTTCCTGCACAGTTTTTCTTGGCAAAAAGAAAAAATCCTCACACACACAAAAAAGAAAAAAATACACTTGGGAAATAATCTTCCATAAATCAGAGCGGCTGTGACACATTCAGAGATTGTCTGGGTCTTAGGAAAACTCATTAAAGTGTTGTGCGCGATAACCCGACAGGTAAATTACCGTCTTCCTGCTTCACATTCGTCATAATCACACAAAGCTTTTTCTCCTGGAGCCACAGGACTGAAGCTGGTTCCTTCCTCCGGCTCAGAGCAGCCACAAGATGAAATAAAACACAGAGAGAGAGAGAGAGTGATGGTTGGTCGAGGACCGTACCTGGAACCAGCGGTTGTCCGCTCATGTCCACAGGTACGATGCCAAGGTTGTTCATGGCCGTGGCCCAGGCTCCATGATCAGAGACGTTCAGGTGGTTCTGCTCCGCCCCAGAGAGTGAACACGTCAGTGTTACGTCAGGGGGGGGGGGGGGGGGGGGGGGGGGGGGGCTACTTGATAGGGACCTAGGGTCCTCTGAGCAACGAAGGATCTCCTCCTCCTCCTGAATGAGGGAAGAAGAAGGAAGAAGAAGAAGAAGAAGAAGAGGGAAGAGGGAAGAAGAAGAAAGAAGACAGAAGAATGTAGAGGGAAGAAGAGAAAGAAGAGGGAAGAGAAGAACTCAGAAGAGGGACGAAGACAGAAGAATGAAGAGGGACAGACAGAAGAAAGAAGAAGAAGAAGAAGCAAAGAAGAATGCAGAGGGAAGATGAAGAGGGCAAAATGAAGAAAGAAGACAGAAGAAGAAAGAAGATGGAACCAGCCATGAAGAAAGAAGAGGGAACGAAGAAGAAGCCGAAGAAAGAAGAAGGACGGAAGACAGAAAGAAGATGAAGAGGGAAGGTGAATGCAGCAAGAAGAAAGAGAGGGAAGAAGAAGGAAGAAGAATGAAGAGGGAAGAAGAATGAAGAAAGAAGCGAAGAAGAGGGAAGAAGACGCCAGCCTGAAGAGGGAGGAAGACTCCTAGCAAGAAGACAGCCGTAGGAAGAAGAAAGAAGAATGAAGAGGGAAGAAGAATGAAGAGGGAGGAAGAAGCAACGAACCCTCCAGCACACGAAGAAGAAGAAGTAAGAAAGAATGAAGAGGGAAGCGTCCTCCCGCAAGAAAGATAGAGGGGAAGAAGAAGAAACCGCCATGAAGAAAGAAGACTGCGAAGAAGAAAGAAGAAAGAAGAGGGAAGAAGAACGAATGCCTCTCTCAGAAGAAGGAAGAAAGAAGAAGGAAGAAGAAAGAAGAAGAAGAGAGAATGAAGGGGACAGAAGAAGAATGCAAGAGAAGCAGAACAGAAGGCTCAGAAGATAGAAGAATGGAGAGGGAAGAAGAAAGAAGAAGTTAGAAGAAGGAGGAAGCACGAAGAATGAAGAGGGTAGAAGAAGAAAGAAGAAGGGAAGAACGAAAGAAGAATGAAGAGGGAAGAAGAACCCGAAGACTGAAGAGGGAAGAAGACGAAAGCAGAGGAAGAAGCAGAATGAAGAGGCAGAAGAATGCAAGAAGAGGGACAGAAGACTCCGCCGTCCGAAGCCTCCGGCCAAGCCTCCTAGAACGAAGACTGACTGCGACTCCTGCCGATGAAGACGGAAGAGAAGCTGCCTAGACGACGTTGAAGAAGCATGCCGAAGTTCGAATGCGCCTCCATCCCACTCCTCCTCGCCTGACGAGGCCTCCTCCTCCCTCCTCCTTCCTCCTTCCTCCTCCCTCCTCCATCCTCTTTCCTGATCCATCCTCCCTCCTCCCTCCTCCTTCCTCCTCCTTCCTCCTCCATCCTCCCTCCTCCCTCCTCCCTCCTCCTTCCTCCTTCCTCCTTCCTCCATCCTCTTTCCTCCTCCTCCATCCTCCTTCCTCCTCCATCCTCCCTCCTCCATCCTCTCCATCCTCTTTCTTCCTCCCTCCTCCATCCTCTTGCCTCCTCCCTCCTCCTAACTCCTCCTTCTTCCTCCCTCCTCCATCCTCTTTCCTCCTCCTCCCTCCTCCTTCCTCCTTCCTCCTCCCTCCTCCATCCTCTTTCCTGATCCATCCTCCCTCCTCCCTCCTCCTTCCTCCTCCTTCCTCCTCCATCCTCCCTCCTCCCTCCTCCCTCCTCCTTCCTCCTTCCTCCTTCCTCCTTCCTCCATCCTCTTTCCTCCTCCTCCATCCTCCTTCCTCCTCCATCCTCCCTCCTCCATCCTCTCCATCCTCTTTCCTCCTCCCTCCTCCATCCTCTTGCCTCCTCCCTCCTCCTAACTCCTCCTTCTTCCTCCCTCCTCCATCCTCTTTCCTCCTCCTCCCTCCTCCTTCCTCCTTCCTCCTCCCTCCTCCATCCTATTTCCTGATCCATCCTCCCTCCTCCCTCCTCCTTCCTCCTCCTTCCTCCTCCATCCTCCCTCCTCCCTCCTCCCTCCTCCTTCCTCCTTCCTCCTTCCTCCATCCTCTTTCCTCCTCCTCCATCCTCCTTCCTCCTCCATCCTCCCTCCTCCATCCTCTCCATCCTCTTTCTTCCTCCCTCCTCCCTCCTCCTTCCTCCTCCCTCCACCATCCTCTTTCCTCCTCCTCCCTCCTCCTCCCTCCTTCCTCCTCCATCCTCTTTCCTCCTCCTCCCTCCCTCCTCCTCCATCCTACCTCCTCCATCCTCTCCATCCTCTTTCGTCCTCCCTCCTCCTTCCTCCTCCCTCCTCCATCCTCTTTCCTCCTCCTCCCTCCTCCTCCCTCCTTCCTCCTCCATCCTCTTTCCTCCTCCTCCCTCCTCCATCCTCTTTCCTCCTGCACCATCCTCCCTCCTCCCCCCTCCTAACTCCTCCTTCTTCCTCCCTCCTCCATCTTCTTTCCTTCTCCTCCATCCTCCCTCCTCCCTCCTCCTTCCTCCTCCCTCCTCCATCCTCTTTCCTCCTCCTTCCTCCTCCATCCTCCCTCCTCTTTCCTCCATCCTCCCTCCTCCCTCCTCCTTCCTCCATCCACTTTCCTCCTCCATCCTCCCTCCTCCCTCCTCCTCCATCCTCCCTCCTCCATCCTCTCCATCCTCTTTCGTCCTCCTCCTTCCTCCTCCTTCCTCCGTCCACCTTCCTCCTCCATCATGTAGAGAACCAGTTTGCCACTAACTTCAGTGTGGACCTACAAACATCTCGTCCCTGCAGAACTATGAACCTGTCACGTACCACTGGCCATCGCAGGACGTCTCCTCTCTCCTCTGTCTGTCCTCTCATCAGATCCTTCTGTCCTCTGTCTGACAGAGGATCAGGGTCTGAACCCTGAGGAAGGAAGAGAAGAGTGAGGAGCTAAGATGAAAACACACTTTCTTTATGTAGTCGCTGATCGTCTTTATATACAGTCGCTGATTGTCTTTATATACAGTCAGTGGTCGTCTTTATATACAGTCAGTGATCGTCTTTATATACAGTCAGTGATCGTCTTTATATACAGTCAGTAATCGTCTTCATATACAGTCACTGATTGTCTTTATATACAGTCACTGATCGTCTTTATATACAGTCAGTGATCGTCTTTATATACAGTCAGTGATCGTCTTTATATACAGTCACTGATCGTCTTTATATACAGTCAGTGATCGTCTTTATATACAGTCAGTGATCGTCTTTATATACAGTCACTGATCATCTTTATATACAGTCACTGATCGTCTTTATATACAGTCTCTGATCGTCTTTATATACAGTCACTGATCGACTTTATATACAGTCATACATCATCGTTCTTCTCAGATTCATCTGGACGTTGTTGTCAAACTCTGCTCACTTTCATGCACCATGAAATATTCACAGTTGAATGCATGTCCTGTTTATTATTCATGAGTTCAACTGACATCTCTGAATCTCTCTCTCACTCACACTCACACTCACACACGCACACGCACACTCACACTCACACTCACACACACACACACACACACACACACACACACACACACACACACACACACACACACACACACACACGCCTGATGGAAACTGCATCAGATGTTGTTCCAGTAAAGGAAGGAACCGCATCAAATGACACTTTGACATATTAGTCAAGACGGTTACGTTTGTTCGTCCGTTCGTTTGTTCGTTGAACCGCTGCTGCCTGACCCTATTTTAATAATATCATGGGAATTTATCTTACTGTCCATTTTGTTGTTTCCATTATTTTACAAAATATCCGAACAGCGTCGGCCCCCTAGAGGAGTTTTAAACTGTGACTCATGTTCCTGATGAGCCGGTCAGGACGTCCTGGAGACTAAAATCAAACCTCACACACACTGTTCCAGTTCTGTCAAGTGTGTTTTGGGAGGTTCCACAGATTCCATCCAAATTAAGAACGCTGATGGAGCATGACAGCGGTCCCTGGTGAAAAGCTGAAAACATTCAGTCTTCAAAGGCGTTTGCAGAGACGTCCCCTCCTCGACAGACCCCTGATGAATGATCACAGACACTCAGAGAGGCGTCGTCTCCCCCCACTCCTGAACAACTCACAGATGGCTTCACATCAGGACTCACACTTCAGGGAGGTCAGAGTTCACAGCAGCGAGACGAGGGGCTGGTGACGAGTGGTCGGCTGGTCTCTGCTCACAGCTCGACAGCAGCAGAACAAACCTCTGAACACACGAGGGAAACCGTCAGTCGACCGTCCTCTGGAACATGCGACTGTAAATGAATCAGAGCAAGAGTTTTCTACAGTGACTCTGTAAATGTGTGGACTGAGTGCAGGGCCTGACGTTGCCACGGTGACTGGGACTCCCTCTTTACCCTTCGACTGAGCGACGGGGTCACAGCCCAGATATCAGTCGGCGCCGCCGCAGCAAATTACTTCCAATAAACCTTCAGAAAGGCGCCATTAAGCAGCGCGACACAGAGGGAGAAAATCCAATCAGCTCCAATCACATCATCGTCCAGAGCAACGGACCCACTCACACCCCATAATGATCAGTCACAGGAGCCAAGCGCTTTGCATTTAACATTCAAAGAGCGGCCGGCACAAAGTGCTGGAGGAGAAAAGAGTCTGATCACAGACAAGCTGCTCCGAGGCTCCGAGGCCGGACAGACCACACCACAAACATCAGCCTGGTCCAGAGGTTTCACAATAAGAGCCTCAGAATAATCAGACTTTGTTTCCAGCTCAGCTTTTAATATGAAACAGCAGTTTAGACTTTAGTCACAAAGCTCCTCCTCCATCTGTCCAGTTGGTGGGCAGAGCTCAGGGACCCAACAGGCTGCTACGACCTGTGGGTTTTAATGACACGTACAAAAGCTGGTCCAGAACATGACTTGACTTCAGACTGGACGAGAGGCAGCAGCCCGAGGACAGAGCCCTGAGGGACACCACACCGCTGATGGGCAGGTCGATGTAAAACTGCAATTAGTCGTGTATTACACTTTACTCACGTTACCAAACATCAGAACAGAAAAGAAGCAGCGAGCATAATGGGATGTACAGTTTGACCTCTGGCTGCTAGCTTAGCATCAGTGACTGTAAACACAACCAGGTGACTCCTTCAAGGAGATTCACCTGCGGCTAATGTTACGAGTGAGCTAAGAGCACAACAAGCGACCGGATCACAGGACACACACAAACATCAGGTGACCGATCAGATCAAGTGATCGGGCGACACTAACAGATTACAGTGATCATGTAGCATTAGCTCCAGTCGTTAGCCTGTGAGCTGAGTGTCTCTGACAGACGCTCAGTTCTTCTGCTGCTGCTCTTCAGTCTCTGAATCAATCCACCGTGAATTGCTTAAAATTCAGGCGATGCCATTAGTGCGTCTGTGGCTTGTGTTTGAATCCATTTAATCCACTTAAGGCCTGAGAGGCAGCGGTGTGTGTGTGTGTGTGTGTGTGTGTGTATGGGGGGGGGGGGGGGGGGGCGGTGAGACCACTCGAGTGTCTGACTCATCAGAAACAGGCGACACTGGATGATGAGCCACACATTTGCATTAATAAGCAGAAATGCATAAAATGTAAAAAGCGAAAAAACATTTGGGGAAGAAAAGAGAAAAAAACATAAATGAATCTAGTCAAAGTTTCGACACGTTGATACATTTTGGATTCCACGAGTTCAAAACGATATCATCTCTGTTCATTTCATCAGTGATAGGATCTGACAGTTACACTGTTATTTCATGATATAATTATCATTCATTGACGTGACTGGACTGTGATATCACAGCTGTTCATAGGAAACCCATATACCCCATAACACAAATATTTAAAGAATAAATAATTTTCTGACTGAGATTTCACACTGAATCAGACGAGTTGAGTATTAATCATCACACAACTACACAACAACACAACAACTGCAGACTGACAAGTTTGAGATGTCACAAGTGTGTGTGTGTGTGTGTGTGTGTGTGTGAGAGTGTGTGTGTGTGTGCGTGTGTGTGTGTGTGAGTGTGTGAGTGTCTGTGTGTGTGTGTGTGTGTGTGTGTGAGTGTGTGTGTGTGTGTGTGTGTGTGTGTGTGTGCATGTGTGTGTGTGTTTGTGTGCGTGTCGGTGTGAGTGTGTGTGTGTGTGTGTGAGAGTGTGTGTGTGTGTGTGCGTGTGTGTGTGAGTGTGTGAGTGTGTCTGTGTGTGTATGTGTCTTTGTGTGTGTGTGTGTGTGTGTGTGTGTGTGTGTGTGTGTGTGAGAGAGCGTGTGTGCGCGTGTGTGTGTGTGTGTGTGTGTGTGTGTGAGAGAGCGTGTGTGCGTGTGGGTGCGTGTGTCTATGTGTGTGTGTGTGTGTGTGTGTGTGTGTGTTCCATGCTAAACGGGCTGATTGACAGAAGCGGCGAGTTGAGGCGGCGCCGTCTGTTCCCGTCTCCTCTCATTAGAATCAGCTCTGAAGTTAAACGTCTCTAATCTACTTCACATGTAAAAATATGACGAAGTTGGAAAAAGAAACATTACTTGGGTAATTCTTCAGTGTAGTGTCAATATTAATATCACTTCCACCACTCAGTAATGTTGTGAACAGGCGGTGGAGCCACAGAGTGAACATCTGTCTGTTAGTCGCCACCATGTTTCAATCAGCAGGACCAACGAGACGAGACGACGTCAAACAACGACACCACGAGGAATCTGAAAATATGATTTTCACTCACGGTTTAGACTTCGACTTTATGAACGTGTGTTTGTTTCTGTGAACATATTGACACTAACTTCATTGTACATGAGAGAGGGGGGGGGGGGAGACAGGGAGAGAGAGAGAGAGAGAGAGAGAGGGAGAGAGAGAGGGGCGGGGAGAGACAGGTAGAGAGAGAGAGGGGGGGGGAGAGACAGGTAGAGAGAGAGAGAGAGAGGGGGGAGAGACAGGTAGAGAGGTAGAGAGAGAGGGAGAGAGAGAGAGGGGGGAGAGACAGGTAGAGAGGTAGAGAGAGAGGGAGAGAGAGAGGGGGGGAGAGACAGGTAGAGAGGTAGAGAGAGAGAGAGAGAGAGAGAGAGAGATTTTTTTGATTTTTGAAAACGACTTTTATTAAAAAATTCACCAGAAACATCAGGGTTGTTTTACAAATGCACTAAAAATTAAACCAAAAATAAATCAAAGGATGCATTAAATAAACTTCAGTCTCACTTCACACGCCTCCAGCTTCAGTCTCACTTCACACGCATCCAGCTTCAGTCTCACTTCACACGCCTCCAGCTTCAGTCTCACTTCAGTCTCACTTCACACATGCCTCCAGCTTCAGTCTCACTTCACACATGCCTCCAGCTTCAGTCTCACTTCACACATGCCTCCAGCTTCAGTCTCACTTCACACATGCCTCCAGCTTCAGTCTCACTTCACACGCCTCCAGCTTCAGTCTCACTTCACACGCCTCCAGCTTCAGTCTCACTTCAGTCTCACTTCACACGCCTCCAGCTTCAATCTCACTTCAGTCTCACTTCACATGCCTCCAGCTTCAGTCTCACTTCACACGCCTCCAGCTTCAGTCTCACTTCAGTCTCACTTCACACGCCTCCAGCTTCAATCTCACTTCAGTCTCACTTCACACGCCTCCAGCTTCAGTCTCACTTCACACATGCCTCCAGCTTCAGTCTCACTTCACACGCCTCCAGCTTCAATCTCACTTCAGTCTCACTTCACATGCCTCCAGCTTCAGTCTCACTTCACACGCCTCCAGCTTCAGTCTCACTTCAGTCTCACTTCACACGCCTCCAGCTTCAATCTCACTTCAGTCTCACTTCACAGGCCTCCAGCTTCAGTCTCACTTCACACATGCCTCCAGCTTCAGTCTCACTTCACACATGCCTCCAGCTTCAGTCTCACTTCACACGCATCCAGCTTCAGGGGTGAAGGGGGGGGGGGGTCATTGTATGAGGCAGCAGCAGAATCTCAGTGTGTCGTGGACATTCATATCACAGAGGACACGTCAAGGTTGAACAACACAGTGGTGAATTATTCACACACATCCTCATCCTCATCCTCATGCTCATGCTCGCACTAGCACAAGCACACACACACACACACACACACACGGATCACACACGGAGATTCAAATCTCTTTTGTCTTTTTCTTTATATTCAGAATGTTACTTTATAACATTTAAAATCTGAACATCTGTAAACACAAATCTCCACTGATGTTTCACATCCACTTCCTGTTTCTCTTCCTTAGCTTCCTGCTCTCCCCTCCAACTGAGTTTTTCTCTCTCTCCTCTCTCTCCCTCGCCTTCCTCCATCCTCTCCACCAGTCACCGTGATGAAGAGGCCACTGGGCCCGTCTCTGTGGGTAATCACCACGGTAACTCACTGCAGCGCCGGCGCTGCCGCGGCAACACACGGGCAACACACCATCCATCACCGCCGCTGCTGCTGCAGGAAACTGATACATCAAGATGTAAATACTGCCCCCGGAGGAGAGGGGGAGGGAGGGGGTAAGAGGACAAAGGAGTGAGGAGGTGAGGAAGGAGGGAAGGAGGGAAAGAGGGAGGAAAAGACTGAATGTGTGAGGACGACTGTGTTGTCAATTCTCATCCTAATCCAGGTTTATTACTTTCACTGTGTACAATGCACACACACACACACACACACACACACACACACACACACACACACACACACACACACAGTTTATAAATAATAATTTATGATAATGAATATTGTTTGTTAGCGTTGTCGTGACGACACAGTTGCATCAGGTCAAAACACAACGTTTCCATGGGGACTCGGACAACTCAGGACTCGTCTAGTCATCCACCGAGTCACCTGTGACCTCTGACCTGATGGGTCAGTGGTGACCTCTGACTGCACCGCCTAAACATGTGACCACTTCCTGTCATGCAACGAGGGGCATTTCCCCAGCTCTCTGATTTGTAGTCATGGCGACAGGACGATGTAAGAGACGAACAGGAAGTGACTAATTACTGTTCAGTGTTCAGCCAAGTGAACGACACCATGTGTTCCCACA
Source organism: Scophthalmus maximus (assembly GCF_022379125.1). Classification (NCBI taxonomy): domain Eukaryota; kingdom Metazoa; phylum Chordata; class Actinopteri; order Pleuronectiformes; family Scophthalmidae; genus Scophthalmus; species Scophthalmus maximus. The sequence continues at coordinate 281,495 of NC_061528.1, forward strand.
GCGAGCAGATGGTGAAGAGCGGCGAGCCAAGACCCAGCCACCAGGACCGTTACACACACACACTGATGCTGCACCTCTGACGTGCTCGGATCAGAATCAGCCAACGACTCAAACTCCAGACGAACCTTCATGATTAAGAATGAAGAAACGCGACGAGTGGACAGAGACACAGAGACACAAAGTGTGTGTGTGTGTGTGTGTGTGTGTGTGTCAGTGACATGTGGTCGTGCTGTGAGTCCGAGGACTGCTCAGGTCTCAGGTCTCTGCAGACGAGCATCGCTATTCATCACATTCACTGTCACACACACGCACGCACGCACGCACACACGCACGCACTCACACACGCACAGACACACACAAACTGTGTTTCTTTGTGTTGATCAATTACCTGCATGGTGAGGGGGGTGGGGGGATGGGGCCCACATCCCACCTATTGGCACCGTCTGTGTTCCACAGCGCCCTCGAATAAATCACCTGAGACACTGGGATGAAGAGAAGGGGGGGGGGTTATTAACGTGGCTCCTCCCCTCCCTGCTCTCCTCCAGGATGTGGCCCCTCCCCTCCCTGAGGCCTGTTAGCTCTGATGGAGATTTTCCTCAGCACAATAAGGACGGGCAGCATGTGTGATGAAATGTGATGTTCACAGTGAGGCCGGTTTGCTTCTTAAGTGGCAATCCAAACGTCCTTGACATCACCACAGGAAGTCGCTCAGCTCAAAGCAAACATTAGTGCAGCTACAACCCAGAGATACAAGATGGCCGACAACAACGTCTCTCCAGTTCCTCTATATAACCACTACAACTGGCCTCTGAGCAACAACATGTAGAATCACTTCATGATTCAAACTGAATAGTGTCGACAGAAGTCTGGACTTGTAAAATTGTACGTACGATATAACAACAAATCTGTTTGTACAAACGATTCTTGTAAGAGGCCTAATGACAACAAAAGCACAAGATGGCGGCGCCTGTGTCATACATATTTGATCTTCATGTTTGTACAACAGAAGGAAGTGGAGACGTGTCATTGTCTTTATACAGTCGCTGATTGTCTTTATATACAGTCAGTGGTCGTCTTTATATACAGTCAGTGATCGTCTTTATATACAGTCAGTGATCGTCTTTATATACAGTCAGTGGTCGTCTTTATATACAGTCACTGATCGTCTTCATATACAGTCAGTGATCGTCTTCATATACAGTCAGTGATCGTCTTTATATACAGTTCCTGGTCGTCTTTATATACAGTCAGTGATCGTCTTTATATACAGTCAGTGATCGTCTTTATATACAGTCAGTGATCGTCTTTATATACAGTCGCTGATCATCTTTATATACAGTCACTGATCGTCTTTATATACAGTCACTGATCGTCTTTATATACAGTCAGTGATCGTCTTTATATACAGTCAGTGATCAACTTTATATACAGTCAGTGGTCGTCTTTATATACAGTCACTGATCGTCTTTATATACAGTCGCTGATCATCTTTATATACAGTCACTGATCGTCTTTATATACAGTCGCTGATTGTCTTTATATACAGTATATAACGTGAACAGAAGCTGTTTCTCATACATCATGTGTCATATTAAAGCTCGTCATTTGGGTTCTCTGCTGAACGCAGCATCGACTTTAATCAGGTCCAATTACACAAAAATCTGCCCACATTCATTAATCATTAATCATAAATCATAAATCATATGGACGAGTGTAGAGAAATATCACTATTGATGCTGGACTCAAATTGAATAGTGAAATAAGCCGTCATGAATTTATTAGTCTCCTGGAGACACGGCTGATTATCCCTGTGTGCTCCCATGGAAACATTCCCAACCAGAACACAGAGATTTCACAGCAGCTCCATCACATCATCCCCACCCCCACCACACACACCCACACACACACACACACATTCCCACAGGATGTTCATGGAGTCTCCCTCGAATAAAGAGGATTATAGATTTCGTCCTGTGCACCGAGTGTTTCCAATGAAATAACGGCCTCCTCCTGCACAAGTCATTAAAAATTAAACCATCCCCCATTCAGCTGAATATCACTGTACTGTTCTGCATGCATTAGTGTGTGCGTGTGTGTGTGTGTGTGTGTGTGAGAAAATAAGAAGATGAGCAGGATATGAGGAAGTGTGAGTGAAAATGTGTTTCTCTCCTTAGTGGCCCTGCAGGCTCACACACGCAGGGTCACACACGCAGGCGCACACACACACACACACACACACACACACACACACACACACACACACACACACACACACACACACACACAGACAGTGTGGGGAGGAGGAAGCGAAGCAGTGAGACGAATGTTAAATCTACATTTTCCTCTGAGCTGATGGTGAAGACAGGAAATACATATTTATGTTAAAGCAGAACCTCGACAGCGGGAGGACACACACACACACACACACACACACACACACTGTATTTGCATACAGAGCGGCGAAGTGATGAGATCAGGCTAAAGGACTCAAGGACCTTCAGTGTCCCTCACCACAGATTCTCAGTCTGTGGAGTGAAGTTAGTTTCAGTAGTGGAGTAGTGAGTGGGTGAGAGAGGAGGACGTATCCGTGGAAACAGACAGACAGACAGACAGACAGACAGTCCATCTGTCTGTCTGTCTGTCTGTCTGTCTGTCTGTCTGTCTGTGGCTCATGTTTCAGTCTCGTCAGTTCGACGTGTCGTCCCGAGGACAGAGACAGATGCAGCATCGATCGGCCAATTAGGAAACTTGGTAAAGTGACACTTACACGACATGATGGTCGTCTCCTGTTGCAGAGCAACTTGACGACTCACAGACCAGTCGCAGTAAACTGAGGAACATCTGTGCGTCAGGTTACGTCAGTAACATCTGGAAGTGTCTCTTTTCTCACTTCACCTCCTTCATGATGAAACACGTTCCCGTCTGCACCATCGAACAGATGATAAGGTGATGCTAATGCTACATAAACCCTGGTCCAAATCTGATAAGACACACACTGTGACTTCTCTCCGCTCTACTAATGTCACACAGTCGCCTCTCGAACACAGAAGAAGAAAACATGAGGCTCAGTCGACCTTTGTTCTCTTTCATCGCCTGCAGACACTATACTGCTCAGATGAAAGGTCGAGAGACGAGAGAGAACAGTTCTACTGGAAACCTCGACTCTGAGGATCAACACGTTCTCACATCAAAACGTTGCCGTTTTCAGAACAAGCTCGTCCGAGGAGACGGAGACACTTCACTTCACTTCAACAACAACAACTCGAGGATGAGGAACGTAACAACCGTCCTCAGAGACCAGTGTGGACAAACCGTCTCCTCATGCCGACACGTCACCTGACACTTCATCAAACATCTTCAATGTCTGGATCTGAGGGAGACATGTTATCGATCACCAGACAAACGTGATTGGACGATGGTTTGATCAGCTGCTTCACTCGACTCCAGGATCCGTCTGCACCTTGTCACGCTGTCCACCTGTGATTATGTCATCACGTTTCGTTAAG